>NW_016807521.1:626367-645765 GCF_001698545.2 Rhinopithecus bieti | reverse complement strand
GGCCCCTCAACCCGGGGCCCCTGCCCCCCGCCGCTCCCTTTTATGGAGGCTCATTGTCGGCGCCCGCCCGGCCGGCCAGCCGCGGACCCGCCCCCGATCCCGCGCGGCCAATCGCGCGTGGCCCCGCCCCGGGCACGCGGCCCCGTTGGAATCCCTCGACCCAGGAGGCGGCGGGAAGGGCAGAGCAGAGCCGGGGCCGCCCAGTGCGCGGAGGTAGAGGGGCCCCCCAATACCCGCACCGCGGCCGTCTTAGTCGACGGGCCAAGCCCGGGGGTTTCCCTCCGTTAAGAAGTCAGGTGGGCATTTCTGCTGGCCTGGAGAGCGCTACCAGGTGGCCCCGGATTTTGATCGGGAGTCGCTTTTGCCTTTCCGTGGACAAGCCTTCCTCCGCCAGCAGATGACCCGGGCAGGAAGAGAAGCGGTGGGGGAGTGGAAAGGGCCTTGGTATGGAAGCATAGAGACTGAATTCTTGCTCATGTGCCGGCTCTGTGGCCGTGGGCACATTATCTGTTTTATTAGACCGGCTTATCGTTTCTTTCAAAAACCATTTTGGACCTTTCTGGGAAGGCAAAGAAGAGGAGCGGAGTGGACTGTGAGCGGACGTAAACCACCCTGATGGGTATGATTTCCATTTTTTACACGTGAGTCCAGAGATTTTGTGACCCTCTCCAAGGACATACAGCAATCCCTTGAGAGCCCCAAGACCAGAGTCCAGTTGCCATGACCTTACTTCCCTATAACCACACTCTGGGTGAGCTTTTACTTCTGTGACATGGAATGTGCATCTCCCTCTTCTATAGCAACCCTCATGAGATTTCAGCTCAGAAAATACAAAATGTCTGACACTGAAAAAACATCTTCAAATGTCGTTATATCAAACCAGACACAGTAGTATTCAGAATCGCGTAGTAGGATGGGGGTATGAGAAGAGGTGTGAACTAGTCTATATGGATTGCAGTCAATTTTAAAAATTATTATTATTTTGAGACAGAGTCTCTCTCTGTCACCAGGTTGGAGTGCAGTGGCGCCATCTCGGCTCACCACAACCTCCGCCTCCCGGGTTCAAACGATTCTCCTGCCTCAGCCTCCCGGGTAGCTGACTCATCTTTTGACTTAGTGAATTTGGCCTTGAGACATGAGATTCCTAGGACCAGGCAGGACAGACTGGAAACAGGAAGAGTGGAGAACCAATGACTTCTGTCCCAGCGAATAGTTGCTCCAGGTGTCCCCTAGGGTAGAGCCCCAAGCTGGAGGAAGCATTTCCTTTTGGCACAGCTTTTATTGTTGGTAGCGTTTTAGGACCCCAGTGACAAGCTGAGACAGTGAGTGGACTGCCTCAAGTGGGGATAGCTGTGGGGCCGGGCACGGTGGCTCATGCCTATAATCCCAGCACTTTGGGAGTCTGAGGCAGACGGATCACGAGGTCAGGAGTTTGAGAGCAGCCTGGCCAATTTGGTGAAATCTCATCTCTACTAAAAATACAAAAATTAGCCAGGCCAGGCGTGGTGACACGCGGTTATAGTTCCAGCTACTCGGGAGGCTGAGACAGGAGAATCACTGGAACCCAGGAGGCAGAGGTTGCAGTGAGTCAAGATCGCACCATTGCACTCCAGCCTGGACAACAAAGCGAGGCTCTGTCTCAAAAAAAAAAAAAAAAAAAAAAGGAAAAGAAATATGGGTGAGCTGCTGTAGCAAGTGGACTAGACCCAGCTCCAAGTGAGGAGAGGGCTGTCTGAAGTCTAGGTAAGAGCCGGGGGGCTTCACTCTGAACTGGCTTGGCATCTAGTAGTGGTCTTCAGCAAAAACCATAATAAATATATAGCCATGCTCTTCAGCTCAGTAATCCTGTTGCCAACTTACCCTAAAGTTATCCAAAAGAAGAAAAATAAGGACCTAACAACAATGTTGATATCAGTTCAGTCCCTAAAACTTAGCACTCCTCGGTGAAATTTTATTCAGTTGTTGCGTGTGGTCAGAAGTCCACCTCTTGGCCCCACATCCGTTGGAACACCACTATTATGAAACTTGGCATGTCATGCTGTAATTATTTGTTTGCAGGCCCAGGTTTTGTCCATCTTTATAGTTTCAGCATCAGCCCAGAAACTGGAGTGTTAGCACCAGCTCAGTGGCCACACTTTAGGGTGCTTGTTGCAGAACTCTCAATCTAAACTAGCTCAAGGTCGGGTGTGGTGGCTCATGCCTGTAATCCCAGCAGTTTGGGAGGCTGAGGCGGGTGGATCACCTGAGGTCAGGAGTTCCAGATCAGCCTGGACAACAAGACAAAACCTCATCTCTATTAAAAATACAAAAATTGGCCGGGCGCAGTGGCTCATGCCTGTAACCCCAGCACTTTGGGAAGCCAAGGTGGGCAGATCACAAGGTCAGGAGTTTGGGACCATCCTGGCTAACACGGTGAAACCCCGTTTCTACTAAAAGTACAAAAATTAGCTGGGTGTGGTGACAGGCGCCTGTAGTCCCAGATACTCGGGAGGCTAAGGCAGGAGAATCGCTTGAACCCGGGAGGCGGAGGTTGCCGTGAGCCGAGATCGTGCCACTGCACTCCAGCCTGGGCGACTCTGTCTCAACAAATAAATAAATAAATAAATATACTAGCTTGGACAAAATGGGCGATTTATTGGCTCATAGAACTCAAGGAAGGGCTGAATGCCCAATTGTGGGAAGGGCAGGGATAACAGGCCAACTTTAGGAATAACCGGACCCAGGACGTAAATGCTACTAGGACGTTCTTTCCACCCCCAGTCTCCACCTCTGTTTGTGTACATCAGCCATGCGCTCTTTCCTGCAGCCTGTCTTTTTCCATATGGCAGGAGATGGGCCACTAATTCCCACAGACTAGCTTCTAGCTCTGAACATTTCAAACCTTATTCCTCCTCCTCTGCCCATGTGTGTGTTCAGTGCTAGGCACTGTGGACATCCTCGTATCGTCAAATGACTTTCTGCTCTGGACGTTGGTGTAATAAAATAAGGCGAGTCAGCTTGGTGGGCATAAGAATTCCTGGAAGCTGTTCCTACTTTTTTGTTAAAGTACCCTGTATCGTCTGATATTTTTGCTTGTATAATCAGAATTTAAAATGTCATTTCTACTTTTTAAGAAAAGACCCAGCCGGGCATGATCCAGCACTTTGAGAGGCCAAGGCGGGTGGATCACTTGAGGTCAGGAGTTTGAGACCAGCGTGGCCAATATGGTGAAACCCCCATCTCTACTAAAAATACAAAAATTAACTGGGTATTGTGGTGGGTGTCTGTAATCCCAGCTACTTGGGAGGCTGGGTCAGGAGAATCGCTTGAACCCGGGAGGTGGAGGTTGCAGCTAGCCAAGATTGTGCCACTGCATTCCAACCTGGGCAACAAAGTGAGACTCCGTCTTAAAAAAAAAAAAAAAAAAGACCCCATCACACCTATAATCCCTGCACTTTGGGAGGCCAAGACGGGTGGATCACCTGAGGTCAGGAGTTTGAGACCAGCCTGGCCAACATGGTGAAACCCCGTCTCTACTAAAAATACAAATAATTGCTGGGCATGGTGGCGTGTGCCTATAATCCCAGCTACTCAGAAGGCTGAGGCAGGAGAATCGCTTCAGCCCAGGAGGCGGAGGTTGCGGTGAGCCGAGATCGCGCCACTGCACTCCAGCCTGGGCAACAAGAGCAAAACTCCATCTCAAAACCCCCAAAAAACAAAAAAACACAAGATGCTAATGCAGCAGAATTAGACAAAATAGATTCTCATCTTTTTATGTGTGTTTATCTCAGTCTGTCACTCAGGCTGGAGTACAGTGGCACGAACATGGCTCACTGCAGCCTCAACCTCCTGGGCTCAAGCACTTCTCCCACCTCAGCCCCTTTAGTAGCTGGGACTACAGGCACATCTTACCACATCCAGCTAATTTTTGTATTTTTTTTGTAGAGACAGGGTTCTGCCACGTTCTGCCACTTGAACTGCTGAGCTCAAGTGATCCTCCCACCTCGGCTTCCCAAAGTGCTAGGATTACAAGTGTGAGTCACCGCGCCTGGCCTGATGGATCCTTCCTGACCTGTTCCCTAAAGGTCTCATAGAGCAAGAATGGCAAGCATTTGTTCTGGGTTGGTTGGCTTATTATTTCCAACTATCCCACCCCCTCCTATAATTAGATTATATGTCCAGACCCATTACCTTGCTTTTCAGTGCCTCAAATGAGACAGTATTTCCCCACCCTCGTGACTGTGGGCATGGCCATGTGACTTGCCTTGGCCAATGGGGCATGAACAGACATGAAGTAAGAGGTATCTAGCTGAGGCATTGGAGTAATTGTATGGTATGGGCTTGGTTTCTAGTGCTTGTGCTATCCATCCAAGAAGAGCATGTCCTAGGGAAATGCTGCTGCTTCAGCTTGGGTCCTGGAATGAGAGACACCTGGAATAAACTGGCATCTAACTCACAGTCTGGAGCCAAGTACAGGTGAGCCCAGCTAGCCTAGTACAGCCAACAGTTGACCCACAGACCTGTAAGCAAGAAATGTTTGCTGCCATAAATGACTAAGTTCCAAGGCTGTTCGTTACACAGCATTGCCACAGCAAAAAGCTGACTAATACTCCAGACACTGCATTTTCTCCCCAAATCCCACTCCCTTTTTTAAAATTTTATGGGCCTGGTAGGCTGGGTGCAGTGGCTCACACCTGCAATTCTAGCACTTTGGGAGGCCGAGGTGGGTGGATCACCTGAGGTCAGGAGTTCAACACCAGCCTGGCCAACATGGTGAAACCCCATCTCTACTAAAAATACAAAAATTAGCCAGGCATGGTGGCGAGCACCTGTAATCCCAGCTACTCAGGAGGCTGAGGCAGAGAGAAATGCTTAAAACTCAGAAGGCAGAAGTTGCAGTGAGCTGAGATCACGCCACTGAACTCCAGCCTGGGCGATAGCGCCAGACTCCATGTAAAAAAAAAAAAAAAAGCATGGACCTGGTGTGGTGGCTCACGCCCGTAATCCCAGCACTTTGGGAGGCCAAGGTGGGCGGATCACCTGAGGTCAGAAGTTTGAGACCAGCCTGTCCAACATGGTGAAACCCCGTCTTTACTAAAAGTAAAATAAATTAGCTGGGCATGGTGGTGGGCACTTGTAATTCCAGCTACTCGGGAGGCTGAGGCAGGAGAGTCACTACTTGAACCCAGAAGGTGGAGGTTGCAGAAAGCTGAGATCAAGACACTGCACTCCAGCCTGGGCGGCAGAGAGAGACTCCGTCTCAAAAATTAAATAAATAAATAAATAGATAAATTGTATGGAGATAAGAGTGGTACCAGGGAGACCTCCCAGTATGCCCAGCATTGAGAGGTTTCCCAGAACGTGAGACTTTCAGGTTTTAAAAAACAGCTTTATTGAGATATAATTTACATCCCCATACACCTCGTTCACTTAATGTGCATATCAGTGTTTTTTAGTATACTCACAGGGTTGTGAAATTATCACGGCAATCTTATTTTAGAATATTTTCCTCCCTCTTAAAACGAACCTCATACCCGTTAGCGGTCACTCCCCGCTCTTCTCCCTCTACCCCAATCCCTAAGCAACTACTAACCTACTTTCTGTCTCTAAAAATGTGTGTATTCTGGACATTCTGTATATATGGGATCATATAATATGTGGGCATTTTGTGACTGGCTTTTTAAAATTAGCATAATATTTTCTAGGTCTATCTATGTTGTAACACGTATCAGTTCTTCCCTTCCTTCCCTCCTTCCCAACCTCGCTCCCACCTTCCTTCCCTCCTTCATTTCCTTCCTTCCTTCCTTCCTATTCTTTCCTTCTTTCCTTCCTTCTCTCCTTCCCAACCTCCCACCTTCCTTTCTTTCCCTCCCTCCCTCCCTCCCTCCTCCCTCCTTCCTCCTTCCCTCCCTTCCTTCCTTTCTTTCTTTCTTCTTTTTTTTTTTTTTGACAGAGTTTCGCTCTTGTTCCCCAGGCTGGAGTGCAATGGCGCAATCGCGACTCACTGCAACCTCCACCTCCCGGAGTCAAGCAATTCTCCTGCCTCAGCCTCCCGAGTAGCTGGAATTACAGGCCCCCACCATCACGCCCAGCTAATTTTTGTATTTTTAGTAGAGTCAGGGTTTCACCATATTGACCAGGCTTGTCTCCAACTCCTGACCTCAGATGATCCGCCCACCTCAGCCTCCCAAAGTGTTGGGATTACAGGCGTGAGCCACCCTGCCCGGCCCCTTTCTTTCTTTTCCTTTTCCTCTTCCTCTAACTCTTTCTCTTTTCTTCTCTTCTCTTCATTTCCTCCCCCTTCCCTTCCCTTCCCTTCCTTCCCCTCCCCTCCCCTCCCCTCTCCTTCCTTCTTTTTCCTTTTCTTTCTCTTTTTTTTTTGAGACAGAGACTCACTCTGTTGCTCAGGCTGGAGGTACAGTGGTGTGATCACAGATCACTACAGCCTTGACTTCCTTGGCACAGGTGATCCTCCTACCTCAGCCTCCTTCCTGGGTAGCTAGGACTACAAGTGCACACCGCCATGCCCGGTTAATTTTTAAAATTTTTTTGTAGCATGGGCTCTCACTATGTTGCTCAGGCTAGTCCCAAATTCCCATGTTCAAGCAATCCTCCTGCCTCAGCCACCCAAAGTATTGGGATTATAGGCGTGAGCCACTGTGCCTGGCTTCATTTCTTTTTATTTCTGGATAATATTCAATAGTATGTGTATATAGTCTTTTACTTCCATTCACCAGTGATGGGCATCAGGTTGTTTCCACTTTTTGGCTGTTGTGAATAGAGCTGCTATGAACATTTATGTACAAGTTTTTGTTTGAACATCTATTTTTTCAATTATTCTGGGTATATGCCTGCGAGTGGGATTGCTGAGTGATAAGGTAATTCCGTTTAACTTATTGGAGAACTGCCAAACTCTTTTCCACAGCTGCTGCATCATACACTGCCACCAGCAGTGTAAGAGAAATCCGATTTCTCCACATCCTTGCCAACACTTGTTATTGTCCGTCGTTTATATTACAGTCATCCTGGGGGGTGCACAGAGATACCTCACCGTGGTTTTGATTTGCATTTCCCTGTTGACTAATGACATCAGACACCTTTCATGTGCTTTTTTTTGGTCATTTTTATATCTTTAGAGAAACATCTGTTGAAATCCTTTGCCCATTAAAAAAATTAGATTATTAGTCTTTATATTATCAAGTTGTAAGAGTTCTTTATATATTCTGGATATTAGACCCTTATCAGATACATGACATGGAAATGTTTTCTCCCATCCTGTGGGTTGTCTTTTCACTCTCTATGATTTGCAGCACAAAGTTTCTAATTTTGATGTCCAATTTCCAGTGTATCTAGTTTTGTTTTGTTTTGTTTTTTTGAGTCGGAGTTTCGCTGTTTCACCCAGGCTCAAGTTAAGTGGCATGATCTTGGCTCACAGCAACCTCCACCTCCCAGGTTCAAGTGATTCTCCTGCCTCAGCCTCCTGAGTAGCTGGGATTACAGGCGCCCACCACCATGCCCGGCTAATTTTTGTATTTTTAGCAGAGACAGAGTTTCACTGTGTTGGCCAGGCTGGTCTCAAACTCCTGACCTCAGGTGATCCGCCGGGTCAGCCTCCCAAAATGCTGGGATTACAGTCGTGAGCCACCGCACCCAGTCTGGTTTTTCTTTTGTTCCTTGTTCTCTTGGTGGTGTATCTACCAATTCCTTTGCTCACAGGAGACACCTCTAATCAGTTATTATATTCTTTCTCACTGAACCCAGATGCCCCTTACCTTGAAATTTTTCTTAGCACTGCGTGGTTAAAAGCCCCAATTTTAGTCGGTCGCGGTGGCTCACGCCTGTAATCCCAGCACTTTGGGAGGCCGAGGCAGGTGGATCACGAGGTCACGAGTTCAAGACCAGCCTGGCCAAGATGGTGAAACCCTGTCTCTACTAAAAATACAAAAAATTAGCCAGGCATGTTGACACGCACCTGTAATTCCAGCTACTCCGGAGGCTGAGGCAGATAATTGCTTAAACCTGGAGGGGCGGAGATTGCAGTGAGCTGAGATCGCGCCACTGCACTCCAGCCTGGGCAACAGAGCGAGACTCCGTCTCAAAAAAAAAAAAAAAAGCCCCAATTCTAGGCTGGGCATGGTAGCTCACGTCTGTAATCTCAGCACTTTGGGAGGCCGAGGCAGGTAGATTGCCTGAGGTCGGGAGTTTCAAACCATCCTGGCTAACATGGTGAAACCCTGTCTGTACTAAAAATATAAAAGTTAGCCAGGCATGGTGGCAGGCACCTGTAATCCCTGCTACTTGGGAGGCTGAGGCAGGAGAATCGCTTGAACCCAGGAGGCGGAGGTTGCAGTGAGCCAAGATCCTGCTATTGCACTCCAGCAACAGAGCAAGGCTCCGTCTCAAAAACAAACAAAAAAACACCCAAACAAATTCTAGAGAAGAACTGAGCAGGTGCAAATCCCCACTAGTGCCACCACTTAATGGTGGTGGGTTTTTTTTTTTTTTTTTTAACCTCTGGGTCACTTTACCCATTAAACAAAATGCTGGGTGTAGGTGAGAGAGATTGAGAAGGGGGATAGAGGAGGAAGGTAATGAATATAGCTGGTCTTGCAAATCTTCTTGTGATGGGTTGGTCTTAAGAAGTGGAATATATGGGAAATCTCTTGTGCATTACTTCAAATCCTCTTGGTCATACCTCTTTGTGTGTGTGTGTGTGTGTCTGTGTGTGTGTGTCTGTGTGTGTGTGTATGTATGAGATATGAGACAGAGTTTCGTTCTCATTGCCCAGGCTGGAGTGCAATGGTGCAATCTTACCTCACTGCAACCTCCGCCTTCTGGGTTCGAGTGATTCTCCTGCCTCAGACTCCCGAGTAGCTGGGATTACAGGCGCGAACAACCACGCTTGGCTAATTTTTTTTGTATTTTTAATAGAGATGGGATTTTCTCCAACTCTTGACCTCAGGTGATCTGCCCGCCTTGGCCTCCCAAAGTGCTGGGATTACAGGCGTGAGCCACAGCGACCAGCCATGCTTCTTTTTCAAGCCACAGCTGCTACCGCCAGTTCTATGCAGGTTCTGCTGCCTTGGCATGGGTGCAATGTGATTGCACCTGGCCCACATCTGGTGCCTCTTGCTTTTTGCCCAGGAGCTTCTCTGATACCTCAGTGTGGGACTCTTGCCTGCTCAGCGCTAGCACACATGCATCCTAGAAGTGGCAGAATCGATGCCTTGGGGTCACCACTGACTGATGGGGACGGGAGCTAATGAATAAGTCTTTATGGATTTTGTCCTCGGTCTGTTTTCCAGAAGTATTCCAAAAGAGAGGGTGAAAGATGCTGAACAGGATAAACCACAGCTGTCTGCCTTTTCTACTAATTCAGACTCTACAGAAGGATTCTAGGAATCATATTTAGAACAAATAGAGGTCAGGGATCCCCAGACCCAGGGCTGCAGACCAGTGTGGGTCCGTCACCTGTTAGGAACTGGGCACACAGCAGGTGATTGGGGGGGTGAGCCATTACCACCTAAACTTCGCCTCCTTTCAGATCAGCAGTAGCAGTAGATTCTCATAGGGGCGTGAAACCTATTGTAACTGTGCATTTGAGGGATCTAGGTTGCGTGTTCCTTATGAGACTCTAATGCCTGATGATCTGAGGTGGAAGAGTTTCACCTCGAAGCCATTGGCCCCCCCACCGTACGTCCCCCCAACGCTGTCTGTGGAAAAATTGTCTTCCGTGAAGCCAGACCCTGGTGCCAAAAAGTTTGGGGACCACTGCTATAGGTGATTCCCATGAACACTAATGTTTGGAAAACAGGGAATGATGGCATTTCAGAAGGAATTTACATTATAAAAGGAGCAGAAATTACAATTCAGGCTCACTTAGCCATTCATTCCCTTGTAGCATGCAGGAAAGCAGTACATCTCTTGATCTTCTCAAGGATGGCACCTTCATGGATTCTTCTCCTCTTCTGGTCCTCAGGTTCACCCTGCATGTGTCCATGAACTTCCTTCCTAGTCTCTAAGGAAGGCAACTTCTGTCTTCCTAAGGAAGACTCCACCCCTTTCCACAGGAGGAGGTTTTGCTTCTGGGTTCCTTCCTATATCCTGTTGTCTATAGCTGTGTCCTGGGCTGCAGCCAACAAGGCACTGATGTTCACTTCCTGCCAGCCCAGCAAGCTCCAGGTGATGACAGGCATCAAGAACTCAGAGCAGTGGCTCATGCCTCTAATCCCAGCACTTTGGGAGGCTGAAGCAGGTGGATCACTTGAGGTCAGGAGTTCAAGACCAGCCTGGCCAAGATGGCAAAACACCGTGTCTACTAAAAATTCAAAAATTATCTGGGCGTGGTGGTGCGCACTTGTAATCCCAGCTACTAGAGAGGCTGAGGCGGGAAAATTGCTTCAGCCCGGGAGGTGGAGGTTGCAGTGAGTAGAAATGGTGCCACTGCACTCCAGCCTGGGTGACAGAATGAGATTCTGTCTCAAAAAAAAAAAAAAGCTGGGCACGGTGGCTCATGCCTGTAATCCTAGCACTTTGGGAGGCTGAGGTGGATGGATCACCTGAGGTCAGGAGTTCAAGACCAGCCTGGCTGACATGGTGAAACCCCATCTCTACTAAAAATACAAAAAACATTAGCTGGGCATGGTGGTGGGCACCTGTAATCCCAGCTACTCAGGAGGCCGAGGCAGGAGAATCGCTTGAACCCAGTAGGCAGAAGTTGCAGTGAGCTGAGATCGTGCTATTGCACTCCAGCCTGAGCAACAAGAGCAAAACACTGTCTCAAAAAAAAAAAAAAAGCAGGTATGGATTTATGGTACCTCCAAGGCCCAGGAAGTACAGGTAGAAATAATAACTATTAGAAAAGATAAGTCCAGGCTGGGCACAGTGGCTCACACCTGTAATCCCAGCACTTTGGGAGGTTGAGGCGGGTAGATCACGAGGTCAGGAGTTTGAGACCAGCCTGGCCAAGATGGTGAAACCCTGTCTGTACTAAAAATACAAAAAATTTGCCAGGCGTGGTGGCAGGCACCTGTAATCCCAGCTATTCAGGAGGCTGAGATAAAGAATTGCTTGAACCTGGGAGGCAGAGGTTGCAGTGAGCTGAGATCACGCCACTGCACTCCAGCTCTGGCAAGACTCCCGTCTCAAAAAAAAAAAAAAAAAAAAAAAAAAGAAATCAGCCCAATTTACCAGGGCCCTGGCCAACATGCTGAACTCCATCTTTTACTAAAATACAAAATAGTCCCAGGCATAGTGAGCAGGAGGCCTGTAATCCCAGCTTACTTAGTGGGGTGAGGCCATGAGATCACTTGAACGGCAGCGGAGCGGAGGTTGCATGAGCCAAGATCACACCACCTGGGCAGCTACAACATGTGGGCCCGACAGAATGAGACTATCAAAAAAAAAAAAAAAAGGAAGGAAGAAACTGAACGCACTCTAATTGGCCAGGCGTGGTGGCTTATGGCCCCAGTAACCTCAACACTTGGCAGTGGAGGTGGGCCAGATCAGCTTGAGGTCAGGAGTTCGAGAGCAGCCTGGCAAGCACGGTGAAATGGCTTGTCGCTACTAAAAGTAGGAAAATTCAGCCCTGGTGTGGTGTGCACACCTGTAATGCCCAGCTACTTGGAAGGGTAGAGCAGGAGAATCGCTTGACGCCTGGGAGGGTTTTAATTTTGCATTACCTAATGTCTAATGATATTGAGCCATCTTTTACGTACTTAATTGGCCATTTGTATATTCTTCTTAGAGAAATGTTCTATTTGGCCGGGCCGAGTGGGCTGGCAAGCCTGTAATCCCGGCAGCATTTTGGGAGGCCGAGACGGGCGGATCACGAGGTCAGGAGATCGAGACGCATCCTGGCTAACACAGTGAAACCTCCGTCCTACTAAAAATACAAAAGAAACTAGCCGGGCGAGGTGGCAGGGCGCCTGTAGTCCCAGCTACTTGGGAGGCTTGAGGCAGGAGAATGCCGTAAACCCCAGGAGGCCGGAAGCTTGGGCAGTGAGGGCTGAGATCCGGGCCCACTGCAGCTCCAGCCTGGGCCGAGCAGAGCGAGACTCCGTATGCAAAAAAAAAAAAAAAAAAAAAAAAGAGAGAGAAATGTCTATTCAAGTCTGTTGCTATTTTTTTTTTTTTTTTTTTTTTTTTTTTTTTTTTTGTGGGGTGAGTAGAGACAAGACAGGGTCTCTCTATATTGCCCAGGCTGGTCTTTAACTCAGCCTCGAGCAATCCTCCCACCTTGGCCTCCCAAAGTGGTATTACAATGGTGAGCCACTGTGCCTGGCCCTTTTGCATCATCTTTTTTTGTTGAGGGGGGGTTGTTTTTTGTTTTTTTGAGATGGTGTCTCACTCTGTTGCTCAGGCTGGAGTGCAGTGGCGGAATCTCCGTTTACTGCAACCTCCGCCTCCTGGATTCAAACGATTCTTGTGCTTCAGCCTCCTGAGTAGCTTGGACTACAGGCACCCACCACCAAGCCCAGCTGATTTTTGTACTTTACTAGCTAGTTTCACCCTATTGGCCAGGCTGGTCTCAAACTCCTTAACTCAAGTGATCCACCCGCCTCGGCCTTCCAAAGTGCTGGGATTACAGATGTGAGCCACCACGCTAGGCTCTCTCTTGCCTATTTTTTTTTTTTTTTGAGATGGAGTCTAGCTCTGCCGCCCAGGCTGGAGTGCAGTGGCGCGATCTTGGCTCACTGCAGGCTCCGCCTCCCGGGTTCACGCCGTTCTCCTGCCTCAGCCTCCCAAGTAGCTGGGACTACAGGCGCCCGCCACTATGCGCAGGTAATTCTTTTGTATTTTTAGTAGAGACGGGGTTTCACCGTGTTAGCCAGGATGGTCTTGATCTCCTGACCTCGTGATTCACCCGTCTCCCTCCCGAAGTGCTGGGATGACAGGCGTGAGCCACCACGCCCAGCCTCCCTTGCCTATTCTTAATTCTCTTTTTGTTGAGTTGTACGAATTATTATGATTTTTTTTTTTTTTTTTTAAGACAGAGTCTGCTTTGTTGCCCAGGCTGGAGTGCAGTGGTGCAGTCTTGGCTCACTGCAACCTCCGCCTCCCAGGTTCAAGCCATTCTCCTGCCTCAGCCTCCCGAGTAGCTGGGACCACAGGCATACACCACCATGCCCAGCTAATTTTTGTATTTTCAGTAGAGACGAGGTTTCACCATGTTGGCCAGGCTGATCTCGAAGTCCTGACCTCAGGTGATCCACCCGCCTCGGCCTCCTAAAGTGCTGGGATTATAGGCATAAGCCACCTCGCCTAGCCATTTATTTTTATTATTATTGTTGTTGTTGTTTTAGAGGCAGGTCTTGCTTCGTTGCCCAGGCTGGAGTGCAGTGTGGCAATCATAGTGCACTGCAGCCTCATAGCTCACTGCAGACTTCAACTGCAGGGTTCAAGGGATCCTCTCACCTCAGCCTTCTGAATTGGTGGGATTATAGGCACACACCACCATGCCTGGCTAATTTTTACTTTTAGTAGAGATAGGGTCTCCCTGTATTGCCCAGGCTGGTCTCAAACTCCTGGCCTCAAGTGTTCTTCCTGCCTCAGCCTCCCAAAGTGTTGGGATTACACACGTGAGCCATGATGCCCAATCATATTATATACTTTAATGCTCCATTTTTTCTAGATTAGGCCAATGAAAACCCCTTTGAGCTGGTTTCTGTATTCTTCTGACATTTCACAATTCTTCTATGCACACATCCTTACTTTTTGGTAGAAGTAATAGACACCTATGTCTATGTATATAAAAAAACACAATCACAGCCAATACTCCAATTCCAGTCCAACCCTGCAGGGTTTATTCCAGCCTTCCCTCTTTCCATGTGTAACATATTACAGTGGCAAGTCTGACTCTCTTCATCCGTAATGCTTACTCACTTCCCCAATCCCACTCCTTCCCTGTCTCCTAGTCACACAGGTTGACTGGAACATATTGGGCCTCCTCCTTCTGCTTTATGGGCCGGTGGAAAGCTCAGCCCTAACAAAGGGGAAGGAGAAAAGAAGGAGAAAAAAGGAAGGAGGAAATGACATCTTTTCTGTTTTTTTTCTAGGGAAATTTTCTCTACTCCAATGTTTTAAAAATATTCATCTGTCCTTTTTAATAAATTTTAAAGTTTTGTTTTAATATTTATACCCTGGCCAGGTGCGGTAGCTCATGCCTGTAATCCCAGCACTTTGGAAGGCCAAGGTGGGTGGATCACTTGAGGTCAGGAGTTCGAGACCAACCTGGCCAACATGGTGAAATCCTGTCTCTACTAAAAATACAAAACTTACCCAGGTGTAAGTTTTGTAGTCTCAGCCTGTAGTCTCAGCTTCTCAGGAAGCTGAGTCTGGAGGATTGCTTGAACCTGGGAGGCGGAGGTTACCGTGAGCCAAGATTGGGACACTGCACTCCGGAGACAGAAAGAGACAGAGCTTCTCTCTCTATATATTTACACCCTTATCCATGTGTAGTTGCTATTGTAATGTGATGTAAGGGAGCGATCCATTTTAACTTTCGTTTATAAGGGTAGCTAAGTTTTCCATCCATTTTTGAACAATACCTCCTTTCTCCAGTGACCTAACAAAACATGTCTGTCATACATCAACGTTTCATACAAAGCATGGGTCTCTGGGTTATTTAATCTGTCTTCTCTTGCCCCAACACCTCATGTTATTAAGTACCATGGCTTCCTAGTAAATTTTGATCCCTAGTTGGACAAATCTTCCTTTCTGCTTTTTTTATTCAGAAGAGTCTTGACTATCATTGGTTATTACACTTCCTTATAAGTTTTGGAATAATCATAAAAGGTTCCATGAAAAGTTATATTGGTCAGCACCATAAGACAAAGTGAAGGCTGGGCGTGATTGCTTATGCCTGTAATCCCAGCACTTTGGGAGGGTAAGGTGGGTGGATCATCTGAGGTCAGGAGTTTGAGACTAGCCTGGCCAACATGGTGAAACCCCATTTCTACTAAAAGTACAAAAATTAGCCCAGAGTAGTGGCACATGCCTGTAGTCCCAGTTACTAGGGAGGCTGAGGCCGGAGAATCGCTTGAACCTGGGAGGAGGAGGTTGCAGTGAGCCAAGATCCCATCACTACACTCCAGCCTAGGTGACAAAGGGGGACTCTGTCTCAAAAAAAAAAAAAAAAGTGAGAAAACAAAAGTAATTATAATATTATGTGTAAAATGTTTATTTAGAAACAGAATTCTTGTTCGTCAGTACTGCAAGGAAAAATCTGCATTCCGACAAAAAGTTTTCTCAGCATGGCAATTTTAATTTCTGCAGAAAGGGTGCTCGTCGCAGATGGAATAATGGTGAGAGCACACCTGAACAAAGGAGGGAAACAATTTTTATTCCTTATGCAGTTTGTCCCTGCTACTGTGTCCGGTCTCCATCAGTTGGGGCCAGACCACATGATCTAAACTAAAACCCAACTGGCTAATAATTTAAAAATTTTTTTAAATCTGTAAAAGCAATGGAGAACAGAAGAAAAGAGGAAGTTGCTTATGAAAGGACTTAGAAAAGTAATAACATTCTCAAATAAGGAAGGGGCATAGGCTGTGAGCTGGGGCATGCCTGAGCATGTCCAGAACAAATACCTTGGTTAAAGTACAAGGACATAGAATGTACTTATTCCCTTACGTCTAACAGCTACATAGGATAGGGCTTAACAAAGTTATTAGCACAAAGCAAGGAGGCTTGAAGGAAGTTAGTCTTTACAAGAAACTATTATTTCTTTTTTTTTTTTTTTAGACAGAGTGTTGCTCTGTCATCCAAGCTAGAGTGCAGTGGCGCAGTCTCAGCTCATTGCAACCTCCGCCTCTCGGGTTCAAGCAATTCTCTGCCTCAGCTTCCTGAGTAGCTGGGATTACAGGCACCTGCCACCATGCCTGGCTAATTTTTATATTTTTAGTATAGATGGGGTTTCACCATGTTAGCCAGGCTGGTCTTGAACTCCTGACCTCGTGATCCACCCGCCTTGGCCTCTCAAAGTTCTGGCATTACAGGCATGAGCCACCATACGGCCTCCTTTTTTCATTTCCGATATTAGTAATTTGTGTCCTCTGTATTTTTTTTCTTAGTTAGCCTGGCTAGATGCCTATTGATTTTATTTAGTTTTTCAAAGAGCTTTTGGTTTTGTTGACTTTCTCTATTGACATAGTTTCCTAAGTTGGAAGCCTAAGTTGCTTTTATTAGGTATTTTCTTCTTTTATCTCTTTTTTTTTTTTTTGAGACAGGGTCTGGCTCTGTCACCCAGGCTGGAGTGGAGTGGCCCGATCTTATCTCACTTCAACTTCCGCCTCCCAGTCTCAGGTGATCTTCCCGCCTCTGCCTCCCAAGTAGCTGGGAGTACAGGCATGCACCACCATGCCTGGCTAGTTTTTGTTGTTGTTGTTGTTTTTTGAGACGAAGTCTTGCTCTGTCACCCAGGCTGGAGTGCAGTGGCTTGATCTTGGCTCACTGCAACCTCTGACACCCAGGTTTAAGCGATTTTCCTGCCTCAGCCTCCGAAGTAGATGGGATTACAGGCGCGTGCCACCACACCCGGATAATTTTTTGTATATTTAGTAGAGATGAGGTTTCAGCATCTTGGTCAGACTGGTCTTGAACTCCTGACCTCGTGGTCCACTGGCCTTGGCCTCCCAAAGTGCTGGGATTACAGGCGTGAGCCACTGCGCCCGGCCTAATTTTTGTATTTTTTGTAGAGATGGGGGTTTCACTATGTTGCCCAGGCTGGTCTTGAATTCCTGTACACAAGTGAGTTGGCCTTGGCCTCCCAAAGTGCTGAGATTCAGGTGTGAGCTACCACAACTGGCCTCTTTCTTCTTTTCTAGTATGTGCATACAATGCTATAAATTTTCTCTAATCACTGCTTTTGTTGCATTCCACAAATTTTGATAAGTTTTGGGTTTTTTCTTTTGTTTTTCTTTTTTTTGAGACAGAGTGTTGCTGTGTCCCCCAGGCTGGAGTGCAGTGGCGTGATCACGGCTCACTGCAAGCTCTGACTCCTGGGTTCACGCCATTCTCCTGCCTCAGCCTCCTGAGTAGCTAGGACTACAGGCACCTGCCACCATGCCGGGCTAATTTTTTTAAAAATTTTATTTATTTATTTTTTATTTTTATTTTTAGTAGAGACGGGGTTTCACCATGTTAGCCAGGATGGTCTTGATCTCCACACCTCGTGATCTGCCCACCTTGGCTTCTCAAAGTACTGGGATTACAGGCGTGAGCCGCCGCACCTGGCCAAAACACATCTTGATAATTTTTTTTTTTTTTGATAGTCTCCCTCTGTCACCCAGGCTGGAGTGCAGTGGCGCAATCTCAGCTCCTTGCCTCAGCTTCCCAAAGTGCTAGGATTACAGGCTTGAGCCACCGCGCCCAGCCTATGTGTTCTATCTTGATTAATGTTCCATATGAACTTGAGAAGAGTGTGTACTCTGCTGTTGTTGAATCATGTCATCTATAGATGTCAATTTTAGACAGTTGATTGATAGGGTTGTTGAGTCCCACTGTGTGCTTACTGATTTTCTGCCTGCTGGATCTGCCCATTTCTTTATATATTTATTTGTTTGTTTATTTATTTATTTATTTACAATAGGGTCTTGCTCTGTCACCCAGGCTGGATCACAGCTTACTGCAGCCTTGACCTCCTGGGCTCAAGTGATTCTCCCACCTCATCCTCCCAGGTAGCTGGGACTATTGGCATGCACCACCATGCTTGGACAATTTTTAAATTTTTTATAGAGACAGGGTTTCCTTATGTTGCTCAGGCTGGTCTTGAATTTCTGGGCTCAAGTAATCCTCCTACCTCAGCCTCCCCTCCCAGAGTGCTGAAATTACAGGCATGAGCTACTATGACTAGCCTGCCCATTTCTCTCTCTCTCTCTCTCTCTCTTTTTTTTTTTTTAAGATGGAGTCTCGCTCTGTCGCCCAGGCTGGAGTGCAGTGGTGCAATCTTGGCTCACTGCAACGTCTGCCTCCCGGGTTCAAGCAATTCTCCTGCCTCAGCCTCCTGAGTAACTGGGACTACAGGCACACACCACCTATGTCCAGTTAATTTTTTGTATTTTAGTAGAGACGGGATTTCACTGTGTTGCACAGCCTGGTCTTGAACTCCTGGGCTTGGGCAAGCCACCCTCCTTAGCCTCCCAAAGTGCTGGGATTACAGGTGTGAGCCACTGCGTCCGGCCCCATTTCTCTCTTGTTTTTTCTTGCTTTTTGTTTTAGTCTGCCCATTTCTAATAAAGGGGTATTGGAGTCTCCAACTGTAATAGTGGGATCTTCTGTTTGTCCTTGCAGTTGTACCAGTTTTTGCCATTGATCACAGTTATTAGGTGCATACGCATTAAGAATTGGAGTCCAAGAGTTTGCAGGAGTTTAGAGTCTAAGAGTCTGAGACCGGCCTGGGCAAATATTGTGAGACCTCGTCTCTACCAAAAATTTTAATAAAACAGAATAGTTAGCCAAACATGGTGGTGTGCGCTTGTGGTCCTAGCTACTCAGGAGGCTGAGGTGGGAGGATCATTTGAGCCTAGGAAGTGGAGGCTGCAGTAATCCCAGATTGTGCCACTGCACTCCAGTCTAGGCGACAGAGTACTTCATAGTTAATGTGAGTACCTTATGATAACAAAATAATCCCAGTTCTTCTCTCTCATTCCTGTATTATTGCCATCATTCATTTCACATCAATATATATAAATATATGTCTGTACATAATAAATGCATACATAACCAAGTACATCATTATTATTAGTTTAAACCAACTGTTATCTGTTAGATCAATTAAGGATAAGAAAAGTAAAAGTTTTTGTTTTACTTTTACTTGGTCCTTGTTCAGTGCTCTCTCTTTTTTTTTTTTTGGAGACGGAGTCTCCCTCTGTTGCCCAGGCTGGAGTGCAGTGGCGCGATCTCGGCTCACTGCAACTTTCATCTCCTGGGTTCAAGCAATTTTCCTACCTCAGCTTACAGGGTAGCTGGGATTACAGGCGCCCGCCACCACACTCAGCTAATTTTTTGCATTTTTAGTAGAGACAGGGTTTCACCATGTTGGCCAGGCTGGTCTTGAACTCCTGACCTCAGGTGATCCGCCCACCTCAGCCTCCCAAAGTGCTAGGATTACAGAAGTGAGCCACCGTGCCTGGCCGCTCTTTCTGTCCTTATGTAGATTTAAATTTCTGACCTATACCATTGTCTTTCTCTTCAAAGAATGTCTTTTTACCATTTCTTGCAAGGTAGGACCACTGGCAACAAATTCCCTCAATTTCCGTTTGCCTAAGAAAATATTTCACTCCACTCTTTTACTGTTTGCATGGTTTCTGAGAAGTTTGATGTGATTCTTATCTTTGCTCTTCTATAGGTAATGTATTTTTCTTCTCCTCTGGCTTCTTTCTGGACCCCTTTCCCTTCCCTCCCTTTCCCTTTCCCTCT
>NW_016807521.1:623682-625370 GCF_001698545.2 Rhinopithecus bieti | reverse complement strand
GGCTAAGTTTTTGTAATTTTAGTAGAGACAGGGTTTCACCATGTTAGTCAGGATGTTCTCGATCTCCTGACCTTGTGATCCGCCTGCCTCAGCCTCTCAAAGTGCTGGGATTATTACAGGCAGGAGCCACTGCACCCGGCCCTTTTTTTTTTTTTTTTTTTTTTAACAGATGGGATCTTGCTTTGACGCCCAGGTTGGGGTAGCACAATCATGGCTCACTGTAGCCTTGACCTCTGGGGCTCAAGCGATCCTTCCACCTCAGCTTCCCCTGTAGCTGAGACCACAGGCAGGTGCCACCACACCCAGAGAATTTTTTTAATTTTTTTTTTTTGTAGAGATAGGGTCTCTCCGTTGCCCGGGTTGTTCTTGAACTCCTGGTCTCAAGTGATCCTCCTGCCTCAGCCTCCCAAAGTGCTGGGATTACAGGCATGAGCCACTGTGCCCGGCTAGGTGTCGTTTTGGCATTTATACGGCTTGATGTTTTCTGACCTTTCTAAATATGTGGTTTGGTGTCTGACATTAATTTTGAAAAATTATTATTCATTGTTGTTTCCAATATGTCTTTTCTTTTGTTACTTTCTCTTTTTCTTTTCCTTCTGCTATTCTCAGTACACGTCGTTACAGCTTTCATAATTTCCCACAGTTATTGATGTTCTGTTTTTGTGGGGGATTTTTTTTTGTCTCTTTTCTCTTTGCTTTTTAGTTTTATAGGTTTCTATTGAAATATCCTCAAGCGCAGAGATTCTTTCCTCGCTGTGTTCAGTAATCCACTGAACATATTCTTCATTTCTGTCCTAGTGTTTTCCATCTCTAGTATTTCGTTTTGGTTCTTTCGTAGAATTTCCACCTGTCTTACACTGCCCATCTGTTCTTGCATGCTGTTGACTTTATCCATGAGAGCCATCGTGTTATGCATCGTTGTTTTAAATTCATGGTCTAATAATTCTGAATATCTCCCATATCCGAGTCTGCTTATGATGCTTGTTCTGTCTATTCAAACTCTGTTTTTTGTCTTTTTAGCATGCCTTGTAATTTTCTCTTGCTAGCTGGACATAATGTACTGGGTAAAAGAATCTGCTGACAGCAGGCCTTTGTAAAGTGGTGGTAAGGTGTGGGGGGAGTGTGGTAAGGGATATTGTTGTCCTGTGAATAGGTCGCAGTCTTTTAGTAAGTCTGTGCCTCTAGACTGTGGACTTCACACATGGTGCTAGTCTCCCTGCCACCTTTAGGTGGGTCTGGATGTGTACAGTAGGCTGGATTGGGGTATTTTCCTCTCCTACGGAGAAGGTTAGAGGGGTCTGGAGTTGGGTACTTCCCTTCTCCCAGCTGAATTAAGCCCTGATAAAACCCGGAAGCTTAGGCCCTGATTTCTCCTGAGGGCAGACTTTGTTGAGAACAGAATGCTCTGGTGTATTTCAAAATGGTTCCTTTTCCCCTCCCACTGCTGGAAGCATGAGGGAATTTTTCTCCAATATTTGCTGTGAAAACCAGGTCAAACTCCTGGAGGTAAAACTCACAAAGGTGTGGGGGCCTGCCTGTGACTGGGTCACCCAGGAGTTTTTAACTTTCAGGCTTGTCCACACTGAACCGTCTGCATTTTGTCAGTTGTAGTTAATGGTTTCCTCTCCAGCACTGATTCCCCCGGAGGTTTCTTGGTCCCCTCCCTCCCCTTCCCCTCCCCTTCCCTT
>NW_016807521.1:615096-623106 GCF_001698545.2 Rhinopithecus bieti | reverse complement strand
TCTCCTTCCCTTCCCCTCCCCTCCCCTTCCCATCTCACTCTGTCGCCCAGACTGGAGTGCAGTAGCAAGATCTCAACTCACTGCAACCTCTGCTTCCCGGGTTCAAGTGATTCTCATTCCTTAGCCTCCCAAGTGGCTGGGATTACAGGATTACACCACCACACCTGGCTAATTTTTGTATTTTTAGTAGAGACAGGGTTTTGCCATATTGGCCAGGCTGGTCTCGAACTCCCGGACTTAAGTGATCAGCCCACCTTGGCCTCCCAAAGTGCTAGGATCATAGGCATGAGCCACTGTGCCTGGCCCCCTCAGAGGCTTCTGCTTGGGTAAATGGTGATTCTCTGTATTCCCCTCTCTGTGTCTCCAATTTTGAGGACAGTCGTTTGCCCTGTGACTCCACTTCTCTTATGGCTCTAAGAAGAGTTGTTGATTTTTCAGCTTGTTTAGATTTTTACTTATTAACAGGATGGAGTGACAACTTCCAAGCTTCTTACACGCCTGATCCAAAGAGCCATTGTATTTCATACAGAAGATTTTATCTTCCACTGGAGAGTGTTCCATTTTTACTCTTTTAGGTTAATAAAGTTAGAAATTGATCACCTCAATACAGTCAGGAACTGAGCTGGATTTAGGATGAGTCTGGCTACCTCTGTTTTATCCCTGTTCCACAGCCATGATCCTCCTGAGTTTTTGAAGGGGAGCCTGGAAGGTGTCTGTCTCCTCAGCTTATAAGCTGTGGGAGATTTTGTTCTGCTGTTTATTTATTTATATTTATTTATTTATTTTTGAGACAGAGTCTCCCTCTGAGTCCCAGGCTGGAGTGCAGTACCACGATCTCGGCTCACTACAACCTCCACCTCCCAGGTTCAAGCGATTCTCCTGTATTAGCCTCCTATTTTATTTATTAGAGACAAAGTGTGGTGCTGTGACCCAGGCTGAAGTGCAGTAGTGAGAACATAGCTTACTGCAATCTCGAACTCCTGGGCCCAGTTGATCCTCACACCTCAGCCTCCCGAGTAGCTGGGGCTATAGGCGTACACCACCATGCCCAGATAATTTTTAAATATTGTTTTGTACAGATGGGGTCTTGCTATGCTGCCCAGGATGGTCTCAAACTCTGGCTTCAAGTGGTTCTCCTGCTTCAGCGTTCCCAGGTGCTGAGGTTGCAGGTGTGAGTCACCTCACCCAGTCTCTGCCTTTTAGAGGTTTTGAGCCTCAATCTTTTGCCTCTGGACCATTGTATCTTCAAAATCTGGCAAATGTGCTATGTCTGGGACTTAGTCTGCTGAACACTACGAGGCTGCAGAAGATTTCATTCTGCCTTTGAGGAGCTTTTAGGAGCTTCCAGTGCCTCATGACCACCAAAAGCTCTGCTGGTTTCTCTTCTCACCAGGAGAGTCCCTTTGGCTGGACTAAGCTTTTATGCCCAGAATGGGGGAATTGCCTCCAGGGAAAAAATTTGACCAATGATGGTCAACTCATTCAAGAAAAGTTTTCCCTCTGGATTTTTTTTTTTTTTTTTTTGAAGGGATTAAAAAAAACATTTTAAAGGTCAGGCACAGTGGCTCACGCCTATAGTCCCAGCACTTTGGAAGGCCGAGTTGGGTGGATCACCTGAGGTCAGGAGTTTGATACCAGCCTGGCCAACGTGGCGAAACCCCATCTCTACTAAAAATATAAAAATTAGCCAGGCGTGGTGGCATGTGCCTGTAATCCCAGCTGCTAGGGAGGCTGAGGCAGGAGAATCGCTTGAACCTGGGAGACGGAGGTTGCAGTGAGCCAAGATCACACCACTGCATCCCAGCCTGGGTGACAGAGCGAGACTCCATCTCAAAAAAATTTTAAAAAAATTTTAAATTCATTTCATTCTCATTGTATTCACAGCCCTCTGCTGTCTTTTAAAAAGATGATTTTCTGTGGCCAGGTGCAGTGGCTCACACCTGTAATCCCAGCACTTTGGGAAGCCGAGGCATGTGGATCATGAGGTCAGGCATTTGAGACCAGCCTGGCCAACATAGTGAAACCCTGTTTCTACTAAAAATACAAAAAATTAGCCGGGCATGGTGGCGGGCGCCTGTAATCCCAGCTACTCAGGAGGCTGAGGTACAAGAATCGCTTAAACCTGGGAGGTGGAGGTTGCAGTGAGCCTAGATCATGCCACTGCACTCCAGCCTGGGCAACAGTGCAAGACTCCGTTTCAAAAAAAAAAGAGATGATTTTTGCAATTAAAATTTTTTTGTTTTACAGTGGGATCATTGGCCTGATAAAGACTTCTATATCCTCAAAGGAAACAGAAGTCTTTTGATCTTTTCCTAAATTGTAATACATATTATTTTTATTATTTCTTCAAAAAAATTTTTTTGAGACAGAGTTTCACTCTTGATGCCCAGGCTGGAGTGCAATGAATGGTGTGATCTCGGCTCACTGCAACCTCCACCTCCTGGGTTCAAGCGATTCTCCTGCCTCAGCCTCCTGGGTAACTAGAATTACAGGCAAGCACCACCAGGCCCGGCCAATTTTCTTATTTTTAGAAGAGACAGGGTTTCACCACTTTGGCCAGGCTTGTCTCTAACTGCTGACCTCAGGTGATCCACCTGCCTCTGCCTCCCAAACTGCTGGGATTACAGGTGTGAGCCACCATGCCCAGTCATGTTATTTCTTCAAATATTTTTATGTTTTTTGTTTGTTTGTTTATTTTTTGGGACAGAGTCTTGCTCTGTCACCCAGGCTAGAGTGCAGTAATACAATCTCGGCTCACTGCAACCTCCGCCTCCCCAGTTCAAGTGATTATCCTGCCTCAGCTTCCCAAGTAGCTGGGATTACAGGTGCCCGCCACTACGCCCAGCTAATTTTTTTGTATTTTTAGTAGAGACGGGGTTTCGCCATGTTGGCCAGACTGGTCTCAAACTGCTGACCTCAGATGATCCACCCACCTTGGCCTCCCAAAATGCTGGGATTACAGGCATGAACCATCACGCTCGGCCTTTCTGTCCATTTTTATGTGTCTCTTTCTGAAATCTTATTATCTGGGTATTTTTACTTCTACTTGTATCCTCTGCATCTTATAGTTTTTATTTCTTATTTTCCTATATTTTGTATTTTGCTTCTTTCTAGGAAAGTTACTCAAGTTGGTCTTCCAGTTCACTAATGATTTCCTGAGCTGTATTCATTCTATTTATCTCATCTACCTGGACTTGTCAGCACTTCTGGCTGGGTGTTTTGTTTTGTTTTGTTTTGTTTTGTTTTTTTGAGACCGAGTCTTGCTCTGTCACCCAGGCTAAAGTAGAGTGGTGCGATCTCGGCTCACTTCAATATTCGCCTCCCAGGTTCAAGTGATTCTCCTGCCTCAGCCTCCCAAGTAGCTGGGACTACAGGCGCATGCCACCACGCCCAGATAATTGTTATATTTTTAGTAGAGACAGGGTTTCACTATGTTGTCCAGGCTGGTCTCAAACTCCTGACCTCAAATGATCCACCTGCCTCGGCCTCCCAAAGTGCTGGGATTACAGGTGTGAGCCACCGTGCCTAGCCAGCACTTCTGGTTTTAAAGGGCTACTAAAGAATAATCAGACTGTTGTATTCATTTGTTTATGCCTTCATTCATTTATTCATCAAATATTCAATGAAGACCCATCTTTTGTTCTTGCATGGGGAATTCAATTTCCATCTATACAAAGGAGAGTTACCAACTTAAACCCCTAGATCAGACCCATATTTGCATCGGCCAACCTGATATCTCCATTCTGAGATATCTCAAACTTACTGTGTGTAAAATTGAACCTGGGATCTTCCCTAATCAGGACTATCTTGGTGGCAAGTGCCAGAACCCCAACCAAAACTGGCTTAAGCCATAATGGAAAATTATTGGCTTAATTAACCAATAAGTCCAGGGTTAGGGTGACTTCAGGGTAAAATGATATTGAGAAGACTCGATGTCTGTCTTTCCATCTCTTGCTTCTGGTTTTCTCTCTTCTGACTTCACTCTTAGGCCTACCTTCCTCTCACAGGGGTGAGATGTCCACCAGCAGCTTCAGGCTTACATTCCTCAAGCTCAGTAACTCCCATGGACAGAGATTTCTCCTGCCTAGTAATTCCATCATTAGCTCCATGCTCAAGTCTTGCTGACTTGGCTTGGGTTGGGTTATATGCCCAGCTATCAGTGAAACATTGTAATTGGGGAATATAGTATTCTGATGGGCCAGATTTGGGTCATGGGTCCATCTCTGCAGCTGATCGTATGTTCTGCTAGCTTTGCAACCCCAGTAGAATGAGACAATCTCTTTCCAGAGAACTCCAGCAGATGTCCAAAGGATGACTCTCTTCAGCCTACCTTAGGACTCATGGCGTTTTCCAAATCAATCTAGTGTCCTATTATTAGGCCTGGATGTGAAGTTGCCAGATTTAGCACATAAAAATACAAGACATTTGAATTTCAGATATACAATGAATAAATTTTTTTGAATTAGTATTCCCAAGTATGCATCCTGTGTTTTATCTGGCAACCCTACGTGGGTCATATGTCAACTCAATGTGGGGGGTGAGATCAGCTATACCCAAACCACTTAGTTTGAGTGTGAGAAGAGGTATCATTCCAGAAGGAAAAATGAAGCTGGTGTTTCCAGAAAGAAATGGAGATGATATGCACAAATGATAGTGTACCTGTGTATGCTCAGTTCATTGTGACCCACCCTCCCTTCCCAGCTTCTGTATCCTGCCAATATATCTCTGCTTGGTACAGGAAGTAGGTGGAAATCCCTTGATATTTAGGAATACAGACTGCCCCCGCAACCCCAGGGGATGAATTATGGTTAAACTACCAATGATAATTGCTTTTCCTATTGTCAAATGCTGAAAACAAATATTCCTAGCTTCCTTTGTAGCCAGAGATGACTATGCAACCAGTTCTGGCCAATGAGAGGTAAGGGAAAATTTCCTGGGGAGTTTCTAGGGAAGATTTTGATTCCCAGATAAAAGACAGAGCCTCTGGAGGAAAGAACTTTTGCCCTTGTCTCTTTCTTCTTCCTTGGAATGCTGGTATGAGCACATATTTGGAGCTGTGGTATACAGCTTTTGATCGTGAGATAACAAACACAAGAGTTAAAAGCCAGCTAAAAATGATGGAGCTGAAGAGTAGGAAGAATTTGAACTAAGTCTGGAAACTCCAACCCCTGGACTTCTTACATAAACAATAAAGAGCTTTATATTTTAGCCTCTGTCCTCTGTTACTTGCAGCCAAATGTAACACATACACCCCATCTATTACTCAAGCTGATACACCCCTTCCTCCAAGCCCACTTCTCTTCTAATGTCCCTCAGTTCAGGGAGTAGCAACACTATCTTTCTTTTCGTGCAAACTCAAAACTTCATTTTCATGATTGGAACCCCCTTTTCTCCCCTAGTCCATCCCCTATTCTGTTAAACTTCCTCAGTAACTGAAATCTGCTCCTTTCTGCATTTCCTTCTCCACTGTCTATTCCTGGCAGCTTCTCTTTCTCTGCTAGTCCAATTCGATAGCCTTCTAATCAGTCTTCCTGCCTTTACTCTTTGTCCCCCTGAAATATATTTTCACAGTTATTCTATCAAATAAAAATCCAGTAATGTCATTTCTACACACACACACACACACACACACACACACACACTCACACTCTCTCTCTTCAGTTACCTCCCATTGCTCTTAGTATAAAGACCAAAGCCTTTTTAAAAAGCCCTGAATGCTTGGCCTTGTCTAAGCCATACCTTATCTGTGCCGTTTTCCTGTTAGTGTCAATCTGTTCCCTTCCATCACAGGCCCTTTCCGCATGCTGGAATGACCTCTCCCCTACCCTCAAATCACTTGATTCAACTCTGTCCTGCCTTCAATTCTCTTTATTACCCTGGATTTCTTAGGGGAGTCTTTCCTGACACCCAGATCCACTGTTAAACTTTTTCAGAGCTTGACAAACTTAACCTTGAGTAAAATCCAGAGAGAACCTTCCCATTGCTCTCAAGACCTAGGAGGTGTCCATAGTCATCTCTTCTCATCTCCCCTAGAATCTTGCCAGTTCTTTCAGGTCCTGAGATCCTTCTTCCCTGGAAACAATCAGGCTACTTTGTTGTTGTTGTTAAGACAGGGTCTCACTGTCACCCAGGCATGAGCTCGGCAGCAAGATCACGGCCCACAGCAGCCTCAACTTCCTAGGCTCGAGCAATCCTCCCACATCAGCCTCCCAAGTAGCTGGGACTACAGGCATGTGCCACCACAACCCAGCTACTTTTTGTGTGTTTTATAAAGATGGGATTTCAGGCCGGGCGCGGTGGCTCAAGCCTGTAATCCCAGCACTTTGGGAGGCCGAGGCGGGTGGATCATGAGGTCAGGAGATCGAGACCATCCTGGTGAACACGGTGAAACCCCGTCTCTACTAAAAATACAAAAAAATTAGCCAGGTGTGGCGGCGGGTGCCTGTAGTCCCAGCTACTAGGGAGGCTGAAGCAGGAGAATGGCGTGAACCTGGGAGGCGGAGGTTGCAGTGAGCCGAGATTGCGCCACTGCACTCCAGCCTGGGGGATACAGCAAGACTCTGTCTCAAAAAAAAAAAACAACAAAAAAAAAGATGGGATTTCATCATGTTGCCCAGGGTGGTCTCAAACTCCTGGGCTCAAGCAATCCACCTGCCTCAGCCTCCCAAAGTGCTGGGATTGCAGGCGTGAGCCACTGTACCCAGCCATGCTACTTTACATCTATTAACCCAGGCTTTCAAAGTCGAAGGGCTGCTGATGTGTTCACCGCAGACAAAACAAGAAAACGAATTAACATTCTAGTAGACTCTTTTGACATACAAAAATTAAGGCAATTACATTCTTGTATTTTTCTAACTGGGTTTTATGAGGAACCACTGAACCCAGATCTGGAATGGCCTTGAAATGGCCAAAGGAAACTTCAAAGATGACAAGGCTTGGGCCAAGAGCAGAGGGAGCTCTGTGTGCAAAACTGCCCCCTTGAGAGGGGCTGAAGTATTGGTGGGAGATGAGGCTGAAGGGGTAAGTTGGGCTATAAAGGAACAGCCCTTTCTGATTCTGAGAGCAACAGGAAGGTGGTGGCAGCTTTAAGTAGGGGAGGGATGAGATCAGATTTACTTTAGAAAGATCATTCTAGGGGCCAGGTGTGGTGGCTCACGCCTGTAATCCCAACACTTTGGGAAGCCAAGGTGGGAGGATCACGAGGTCAGGAGTTCGAGACCAGCCTGGCAAACACAGTGAAGCCCCATCTCTACTAAAATTACAAAAAAATTAGCTGGGTGTGGTGGCATGCACCTGTTTAGTCCCAGCTACTTGAGAGGCTGAGGCAGGAGAATCACTTGAACCTGAGAGGTGGAGGCTGCAGTGAGCCAAGATCGCACCACTGCACTCCAGCCCAGGTGACAGTGCAAGACTCCATCTCCAAAAAAAAAAAAAAAGAAAAATAATAAAGACATCATTCTAGTTGCTTTATGGAGAATGGATTGCAGGAAAGAAGAATGGAATGGGGAGATACAGGAGAAGGCTGATGAACTGGAGTGGGGAGATACAGGAGAAGGCTGATGAAATGGAGTGGGGAGCAATGACTGGCTCTGGAAGTGCAACCAGCAGAGAAGATGTGCAGGTTAAGAGTTAGAATCTAGAGGCATCTGTGGTTGATTTGACATGGGATGATTCACATTCTCCGGCAGTTATAAAGTCAATACAACCCCAAAGAGGACGTAAATGTCCCAGCAGCTTAGGTTGTGAGTTTTCCATGTCCCCTGTGCTGCTGCCAGCTTTGAACATTGGGCAAACCTTTGACTACTGAGAACTTGACATTAGAAGTCTGGTGTCCTTTTAAAGAACTTCCTGAAGGCCACATACAAGTGCCAAGCAATTGGACATAGATTGTGTAAGTGGGGAAATAAACATTTATTTTATCAGAAAATGTCTGTTTTCCCTAAGAATCGGCCAAATATATGCTAATGAAATACAGTGACACAGTGACATTTTTTTTTTTTTTTTTTTTTT
>NW_016807521.1:600029-612359 GCF_001698545.2 Rhinopithecus bieti | reverse complement strand
GCTCTTTTTTTTTTTTTTTTTTTTTTTTTTTTTGAGATGGAGTCTCGCTCTGTCACCCAGGCTGGAGTGCAGTGGCATATCTCGGCTTACTGCAAGCTCCGCCTCCCGGGTTCATGGCATTCTCTTGCCTCAGCCTCCCAAGTAGCTGGTACTACAGGTGCCTGCCACCACGCCTGGCTAATTTTTTGTATTTTTAGTAGAGATGGGGTTTTACCGTGTTAGCCAGGATGGTCTCGATCTCCTTACCTTGTGATCCGCCTGCCTTGGCCTCCCAAAGTGCTGGGATTACAGGCATGAGCCACCGCACCCGGTCTAGTTTTTTTTTTTTTTTTTTTTTGAGATGGAGTCTCATTCTGTTTCCCAGGCTGGAGTGCAGTGGCACGATCTTGGCTCACTGTAACTTCTGCCTCCCGGGTTCAAGCGATTCTCCTGCCTCAGCTTCCTGAGTAGCTGGGACTACAGGCGTGTGCCACCATGCCTGGCTAATTTTTGTATTTTTAGTAGAGACAGGGGTTTCACCATGTTGTTCAGGCTCATCTCAAACTCCTGATCTCAGGTGATCCAACCTTTTTGGCCTTCCAAAGTGCTGGGATTATGAGCGTGATCCACGGTGCCCAGTCAATGAGCATAAAGTTTTAGTTAAACAAGATGAATAGGCTCTGGAGATCTGCTGTAGAACCTAGTGCCTATGGTCAACAATAGTGCACTGTACATTTAAAAGCTTGTTTAGAGGATAGATCTCATGTTAAGTGTTCTTACCACAATTTTAAAAAGAGAGAAGCCTGGCGTAGTGCCTCAAGCTTGTAATCCCAGAACTTTGGGAGGTTGAGGTGGGAGGATCACCTGAGTTCAGGACTTTGAGACCAGCATGGGCAACACAGTGAAACCTCGTGTCTACAAAAATATAAACATTAGGCCAGGTGTGGTGGCTCATGCCTGTAATCCCAGCACTTTGGGAGGCCAAGGCAGGTGGATCACAAAATCAGGAATTCAAGATCAGCCTGGCCAAGATGGTGAAACTCCATCTCTATTAAAAATAGAAAAATTAGCCGGGCGTGGTGGTGGGTGCCTGTAATCCCACCTACTCAGGAGGCCAAGGCAGAGAATTGCTTGAACCCGGGAGGTGGAGGTTGCAGTGAGCAGAGATCGTGCCACTACATTCCAGCCTGGGAGACACAGCCAGACTCTGTCTCAAAACAAACAAACAAACAAACAAACAAACAAAAAACAGCTGGGCATGGTGGTACGTGCCTGTATTCTCAACTACTAAGGAGGCTGAGGGGTGAGGATCGCTTTCTTCCAGGAGGCTGAGGCTGTAGTGAGCCATGATTGTGCCACTGTACTCCAGCCTGGGTAACAGAGAAAGACCTTGTCTCAAAAAAAGAAAACAATACAAAAATTAAAAGAAAGGAAGGAAGAATTCTTCATCAGACAGAGAAGCTCTTCAAGGGGAAGGAGGGAATCTGAAATCAGAGTGGGAGAGCTAGAGTTTTTCCCTGTGAGTCTACCTTGGTGGCAATATCTACAACAGGTGTTCATTAAGCAACAGTTGGATAAAAGAATGAATGAATAAATGAACTTGCTTGAGAATACACTGTGTGGTATGGGGGAAGTGAGGAAAGTTCCAGATTTATAAGTATGGAGTGATACCATTTACTTAAAGCTTAAAAACATGAGTCTGGACACAGTGGCTCACTCCTGTAATCCCAGCACTTTGGGAGGCTGAGGCGGGTGGATCACCTGAGGTCAGGAGTTCAAGACCAGCCTGGCCAACGTGGTAAAACCCTGTCTCTAGTAAAAATACAAAAATTAGCCGGGTGTGGTAGTGGGCGCCTGTAATCCCAGCTACTCAGGCGGCTGAGGCAGGAAAATTGCTTGTACCCTGGAGGCAAAGGTTGCAGTGAGCCAAGATCATGCCACTGCACTCCAGCCTGGGTAACAAGAGTGAAACTCAGTCTCTAAAACCAAAACACAAACAAACAAAAACACACGAGTCATTGATTTATATTGTTTCTGGATATGCGGACAGTGAAAGTGTCAGAGCCTGGATGGCAATGATAAGCAGTGGTTTCAGGAAGGGTTAACTTGGGGAACAAGCACCATGACAGCATGGGGAGGGGGCTTGCACCATCTCCTTAATATTTTATTTCTCAAGAAGTGTTAGGCAGCAAACATGTCAAAATGGATACTGTATAACATATTTTTAAATGTAGGTTTGAAACGGTTTATCATTTTAAAAACTGTTTTGAAGTGTCAGGGATTTGGAGATGGGCTCTGGGTTAACTCTTCTCTTCACCAGTTGCTAGCTGTGTTTTGGACAAGTTGCTTTCTTTCTCATCTGTGACTGGTCGTCTGGGATATCACATCCTAGTCACCTGTACTGAACACTCAACTTAACACTGGGAAACATTGCCAGGTTTCTCTTTTCCCAAAACAAAACTTTATTGGCTGCTTTATTTTCAAATTTAAGCATCTGGGGTTAAAATTCCACACCCGGCCGAGCGCGATGGCTCACGCCTGTAATCCCAGCACTTTGGGAGGCTGAGGCAGGCAGATCACCTGAAGTCAGGAGTTCGAGACCAGCCTGGCCAACATAGTGAAACCCTGTCTCTACTAAAATACAAAATTAGCTGGGTGTGGTAGCGGGCGCCTGTAATCCCAGCTACTCGGGAAGCTGAGGCAGGAGAATCACTTGAACCCGGGATGTGGAGGTTGCAGTGAACTATTGCACTCCAGCCTGGGTGACGAGCAAAACTCCATCTCAAATAAATAAATAAATAAAATAAAATTCCACACCCTCTTCCCTCAACACACATTCAAAGCTCAAGGTTTTGGCTTAGACCTGGATATAATCTTTTTTTTTTTTTTTGAGACAGAGTCGCGCTCTGTCGCCCAGGCTGGAGTGCAGTGGCCGGATCTCGGCTCACTGCAAGCTCTGCCTCCCGGGTTCACGCCATTCTCCTGCCTCAGCCTCCAGAGTAGCTGGGACTACAGGCGCCCGCCACCTCGCCCGGCTAGATTTTGTATTTTTTTGGTAGAGACGGGGTTTCACCGTGCTAGCCTGGATGGTCTCGATCTCCTGACCTCGTGATCCGCCCGTTTCGGCCTCCCAAAGTGCTGGGATTACAGGCTTGAGCCACCGCGCCCGGCCTAATTTTTTGTATTTTTAGTAGAGACGGGGTTTCACCGTGTTAGCCAGGATGGTCTCGATCTCCTGACCGTGTGATCCGTCCACCTCAGCCTCCCAAAGTTCTGGGATTACAGGTGTGAGCCACTGTGCGCTGCCAGATATAATCTTAAGTTTGAAATTCCTTTGGGATTTTACAAGGGATGATTTAATTTACAATCTACATAGAAAGTTCCTTTAACATTACAGCCTATATGACTGATCTTAGTTTTTTGAAAGAGTTTGGGTCTGCTCTCTGGAGAATGTTGAAGGCTACTTTTAGAACCAGCATTTGTTTTTTTAGTTCTGAGACATCCTGAAAAGTAGAATCCAGAATTTGTCACAAATTTGGGTCTAGGGAGGTTAATGTTTTACCTCCTTAAAAACCATCCTTGGCCGGGCGCGGTGGCTCAAGCCTGTAATCCCAGCACTTTGGGAGGCCGAGACAAGCGGATCACGAGGTCAGGAGATCGAGACCATCCTGGCTAACAGGGTGAAACCCCGTCTCTACTAAAAAATACAAAAAAACTAGCCGGGCGCGGTGGCGGGCACCTGTAGTCCCAGCTACTCGGAAGGCTGAGGCAGAAGAATGGCGTAAACCCGGGAGGCGGAGCTTGCAGTGAGTTGAGATCCGGCCACTGCACTCCAGCCCAGGCGACAGAGGGAGACTCCGTCTCAAAAAAACAAAACAAAACAAAACAAAACAAAACCATCCTTTCGCCACACAATTCACAGTTCCTCCGTTTTTGTTGTCAATGGCCCTTCCTTTAATGGGACCTGCCCAAGGAGCCACTGAAGCACTAGGAGAAGGTTGCCCCTCCGGGAGACACTGGCGCTTGCAGGCTGGGACCAACAACCTCAGAAGTCCTAGGGCTGGCCGGAGACAGCAGACAGGGGACTAAGTAGAATCTGAGTTAGACAATGGAAGAGGGAAGGTGTAAAAATCAGGAGTTCTGGGTTTGAAATGGGCTCCAAAGTTCTCAGGTTGTGACCTCATTTTCTTTTCTTTCTCTCTTTTTTTTTTCTTTTGAGATGGCGTTTCACTATTGTTGCCCAGGTTGGAGTGCAATGGCACAATCACAGCTCACTGCAACCTCTACCTCCTGGGCTCCAGCGATTCTCCTGCCTCAGCCTCCTGAGGAGCTGGGATTACAGGCCCGCACCACCACGCCCAGCTAATTTTTGTATTTTTAGTAGAGATGGGGTTTCACCATGTTGGTCAAGCTGGTCTCGAACTCCCAACCTCAGGTGATCCACCCACCTCAGCCTCCCAAAGTGCTGTAATAGGCGTGAGCCACCTCGCCTGGCCTGTAACCTCATTTTCTACCTCCAAATCTATTTTTCTTTTTATAGCCCCGTCCTCTCAATCCAGTTACTTGAGAGTTAGCAGGCCCTTTCCCAGATCATCACATTCAAGCAGGCTCATGTCCTGTAATTCTATCTTCTTGATATGCTCAAGCTAGAACCACTACTGCGCCTCAACATTCCCCGACCCCTGCCCCGGGCATAAGCAACTTTTAGGTATATCACTTAGGTAAGAAATAGCCCCTTGGTGAGAAGAGGTATCCTTTTTCCTGGCTCTGCTGGTATTCCTCCTCCAGTTGCCTCCCCTTCCTCCTCCTCCTTCCCCTCCTCCTGCTCCTTTCCCTCCTCTTCCTCCTCCTCACTCAGCTGGTATTCATCCTCCAGTTGCCACCGCCTCCTCTTCCTCTTCAATGCAGTGAAGTTTACAACATGATGTGGTATGGCCCTGCTCAAATCTTTTGCCTCCTCTTCATCGGCCCTGGGGCTGCTGCCCTGACATGGGTCTTTGTTGCTGTCCGTCTCCGCAGCGTTCTCCCAGCTGCCTCCATAATTGTCCACAATTCTGAGCATTGCCAGTGCCTTCAGGACAAACTCAGACTCTCCACATGGCACCTAAGGCTCTAGTCCCTGCCAGTTTCTATTTCCTCTTCTGCCTCTCCCACCTGAAACCCTCCTTCACCCAGAGTTTCCCCAGCCTCTGCCAGGAAATCCTTGTTCCCTTTCTCCTCCTGGCAATACCTCCTGGTCTTTCTAGTCTTGGCTTTGCCCTCCTTAGGAAGTCTGACCCGGTTGGGTGACCCTTCCCGGGGCTTCCCTCTCCCTTGGTGCTTATCACCCTCCACTGCAGTCAGGGCTGGGGACCCAGGGCACCGGAGGCACTGGTGCCTAGAGTGCAAGGTACTTTTAGGGGCTCCTGAAAATGTTTTATTTTAAAGTTAGATAAAAAAAATGTAAGGGTCAAAGAAAATGTGTTTTTTTCTCAATCCAAAAAATAAATGTGTAGGGTCCATGAAAATCTACTGAATTATTTAAATTTTTTTTTTAAATAGAGGAAGATACTTCATGAAGACAAAAGCATCTAAGGCCTGAGAAAGTGAGAATGTGACCCTGATTGACTGCCATTGGTTTCCCCTTCCCCCAGTGGGGTTGGGGGGTACCCCCTGCATTATGTGATTAAGTCTCTGCACCCCTAGCCTCGTTTGCATCACTTAGGACTGCTTTCTGAACAAGAAGTGCATAAATAAATGAATGGCCTTGCGCAAGGCTCTTGACTCTGTGCGGCTCGATTTCTTCATCCTGACAACAAAGTTCCAGCTTCACGGGGCCGCTGCGGGGTTCAAGTAGTGAGTGGGAAACTTTCAGAATTGCCGAGTGTGCAGCCATTCCTGAGGTGCAGAATGTGGGTGGGAAGGGGAGGGCGGAGGTTGTTGAAGGTGGCTTTGATACCTTTCTTTTGGTAAGAAAATTACCCTCTTTATACACGCAGAGCACTGGAAGGACAGACACCAGAGTCTCACCGGAGCTGGCCCTCAGCATTGGTTCCCTGTGGGGCGAGCAACTAAACTAGAATAAAGCACAGGGCCCTCGGCCCCAGAAGAACAGGCTTCTTTCATTTTAGGACATGAGGCTCTTTTAGCTTCTTTTCCTTTCTTTCCTTTTTTTTTTTTTAAACCATACTACCTAGAAGAGTGTGAAGCCCAGGTCTCTGTCTCACTTTCTGTTTGTGTTCCCGGGCCTGGCACAGGTGAGGGACACAATGAATTAAGTAATCCCCCATCTCAGGGTCCTGCGTGGCACCCATCAGCATCAGGGCCTCTGACCCCAAGTGGGTGAGAGTAAGTGCAACCCCCCCCGCCCCCGCCTGCCTGAGCGCAGGGCCTGCTGCGAAGAGAGCAGAGTTGTGTAACGGAGACTCAGTTTACCCAAAGTAGAGTCTCAAGCACGTCAACATGGGGGCTGAGGAAGAGATGGGACATTTCCGCGGCGACAGAGCCCAGAGGCACTTAAGAAATCTTAGTTTTGTCCCCTCCTCAGAAACACATCGGGGACAAGTTTCCTGTGTTCCAAGTAATTTAATTCCCATGGCTCCCGAAAGGCTGGAGCGGTTTCCTTTTCAGAGGCTGTGGGTGCCTCTGAAAAGGAGAGTCACAGGCAGTATCAGTCTTGCCCATCTTCTTCACTGCTGTGTGTCCAGCGTCTGAAAGCATGAGGGCACACAGTAGGCGGTGAGGAGCGGACGAACTGCCATCGGCGACCGCTGGGTACCTCCCCAGTGCAGGGAACAAAACCCGCCTCCAGACAAGAAGACCCTGCAGGCCTCCCGCACCCTGTAATTTGGATGTCCAGGAATCGCCTTTGTTGTGGGCGCCCAACCTCAGGCAAAGCGAGCACCTGCTCCTCCCGCCGGTCCTCGCAGGAGGACCCCAGGCTGCTGCGCTCCGGCTGCCTCTCACGGTCCCTGCGCTCCGCTTCTCGGGAGCCGGGAGCCCGGGGGCGCCCGGGGACCTGTAGCCAGGGTCCGCCCAGCGCTTCCCAGCCGTGGTAACGCGCCTCCCCAGATGCCCGACACCCCTCCCGGGGCCAGCATTCTTCGCTTCCTAGGGCCGGGACAGGGGTCTGGGGCTGCGTCAGGGGCTCGTCAGGCACCCCCAGGCCTGCGGGGACAGGATCCTGAGTCACCGCCGCGCACGCCCTCTCCTCCCGGCTTCTATCCTGGGGCCACCTCCGCCCCGCAGGGTCGGGACCCGGCGCAGCCGGCTCTCCGCGGGTATGCTGTGCGCCCCTCTCCCCAGCCCGAGTCACTGCGGAAGCCGCCCCCACCCCTCGCTGGCTTGGGGGAGCCTCGCCTGTCCGCCCCTCCCATGAGAAGCTCGAGCTCTCAGCGCTCCCGGGCGGCTCCCGCGGGAGGGGGCGCGGCCGCCCCACGGCTCCACCCTCTCGGCGGGGCCGCAGCCATCTGGGGCCCCTGCCAGTAGCGGCCGCTCCGGGGCCCGCACCGAGCTCGCGACCCGCTTGCGTGGCGGGAGGCAGCCCCGGGCAGGGACCCCGGCCTCCCCAGCGGCGCCTCCCGGGGCGGCTGAGGATACCGAGGGGGCGGTGGGCCCGCGAGCCGAGGCCCGGGTTGGAGCGCGTCGGCAGGGGACGCGGGGCACACCTCGCCACCTCGGGTGACCTTCGGGGGAGCCGGGACGGGCCCCGGAGGCGGCGGTGCGGGCCCGGGGGCGGCGGAGGTCCGGGGCCCTAGGTTCGAACCCGGGGCGCCGAGCTTGGCTGAGCCTCGGCTGGGCTCGTCGCCTCCCGCCGTTTCCCCCAGCCCACGCGAGCTGGGGCAGAGGAAATTAGCCGCGCGGGCCCCTTTAAATTTACCCAGGGCCCTTAAAAAAAAGGGCGGCCCCAAGGGGGCCCCCAGACAGAATCCCCACCGTCACAGCCCGCCGCCGCCGAGCGGGCCAGCCTGCCGTCGTGCGGCCGTTCCCGGCCCCGTTGCATGGCGGCCCCGGCGCCCCGCCCCGCCGCAGCGAGCCGCTTCGCGCGGGCTGCCGCCAGCCCGCGGCCCCGCGGCCCCGCCGCCCCGGGCCCCGTCCGCCAGCGCAGGGCGCATGGAGCCCGGCGGCGACCACCCGGAGCCGGCAGGCGGGCGGCAGGGGCGGCCCCGGGCCAGCAGTGGCCTCGGCACGGGGCCGGAGGCTGGCGCCGGCCCGCCGGATCAGCGGGGCAGCGCGGAGCCGGAGGGGGAAGACGAAGGCGGGTAAAGAGCTGGGGCCGGCGGCCCGGGGCGGGGGCCCGGGCGTGGAGGGGAGGGCTGAGGCTCGGGGCCCCTCTCCGCCGCCGAACAAAGCGGGGGACGCGGCAGGGGCGGCCGGGGGCGCACCTGGTGGGGCGCGGAGCGCGGCTGCAGGAGACTGGCGGGGGAGGCCCCCCCGCCCAGTACCGGTCGGGCCCGCGGGCGCTGGGGGCGGCTAGCCTCCCCCTAAAGGGCCCCGCGGCCGGCCGCAGGCGCCCGCCTTGGCCAGGAGGCTCGAGGGGCCCCACGGGGCAGGGCGCCACGGAGCGAGGCTGGTGGACTTGCCGCGGCCCCCGCCCCTTTCTCTTTCAGACTCCCAGGTTGTCTCCCTAATCGGGCTGTCTCTTAAAAGTCCGTCCAGACCCTGGGTCCCCTTCGGGGGCTTTTCCCCAGCGGAGCTGAGCTCAGCTCCTAACTCTGCTGTTGTAAATCGGGCTGCTCCTCTCGTCTCGTGGCCTTGTGAGAGACATGCACCCTTTTTCTTTTCTCCCACGTTCTCCCTAGGAAAGTGCATCGCTTGCGCCCAGGGGGCTCACACCATCTTTTCCCACCGCGGGCAGTTTTTAAAGCGATGGGTGCGCCCACAAAGGCAGATACCCCTCCTGCCCGTGCATTCTCCCTTCCCTTCTTTTCAGAATTTTTTTTGCCCTAATTTGTCAGCTGTAGCGGAACCAGCCAGTCTTCCTCGTTCGCTCTCAGAGGAGACTGTTTACTCATTTCCCGGCTGCAGGGTCACGCCTTAAGACCCTTGAAGGTTTCCTTCAGGCCAGGGAGACTCAGCCCGAATCTCCAGGCTCCCCTCCCGGTCTCTCCCCTCCCAGAAACGCCCCATCCCCTTTTGTTTTTAAAGAACCTCGGCTCCTCCCCCTTTTTCGGCTCTTAAAGGGCCAATCCACCTTAGGCTAGCCTGGATCCAGCGCTGGAAGGATGCTTAGAGACCAGCCAGCTAGCCAGTGTCTTTGCAGACAAAGAAGCCCAGGCCCAGAGGGTGGACATGACCTATCAAAGGTCACAGAGCAAGTTACCAGTGAAGCCAGGACTTGAACCCAAGCCTATGACTCCGAAGCCAGTAGATTCTATGGATCTACTTAAATAAAAACTGAAACAAAAAAAACTTCCACAAGGGTGACAGGAGCCCTTTCTGATCCTGTCTTTTGTTTTCCCAACCCTGTGATTCTCCACTGGGAGAATGACCAGAACCTGCCTGTGTGCCCAGGAGACCATTTTTCTAAATCAAGAGGGGTGGGGACTGTAGGGAGGGTAGGGTACTGCTCTGGGTGGGTGTCTGACACAGGGAACGCCATTGGGTTAGTGGGGCCTCTCCAGTGCCCGCCCTTCTGACTGCTGGGCAGTGGCCAGCCCCCTGCCAGAGCAGCAAATAAAGCCCCAGAAAGACTTAATGGGCTTCAGTGGATGGTGGCCACTCCCTGCCGCAGTGTCATTAGTTGCCACTCTGGTGGCCCTCCTCCCATCCCTTTTCAGGGTCATTGGCTCCTCCAGAATCTGGAGAAGTTTTGGTCTCAGAAACTCCTTTCCCTGGAGATGTTGGCAGCTTTGTCTTGGGGATCCCTCCCATCTGGGGGCCTAGATTTGGGGAACTGACAATGCCTAGCCCATCCCCAAAATGGGACTCTCAGGAGGCTGTATTTGAAGCATTACTGGAAAAAGGGAGAAGACTTGTGGGTGGGGCCCTCCTGGCGGGGGCCCCAGGCGGGTGGGTCCTGTATGCAGCCCTGGCTGCAGACAGATGCCCCCTTTGTTTGTCTGGCCCCACTGCCTGCTCTGCTCCGGCTGGAACCGCCCTGGCCTGCTGCTCTCCCAGCTTTCTCCCTACAGCTCTTGTCCAGAAAGGGCACCTTACAGAGCTGGCTGGCTCCTTGGCCCTCACCTTGTTTTTTAAAAAGTCAGAGCTAGTTCCATAGTGCCCTGCGTCCTTTTGTTCTTGATCTCCTCTTAAAGGGTCCTTGCCCTTTGTAAAGGGCTAATGTTTTGGCTCCCCGCTTCTCCTACATCCCTTGTATTGCTGTTGCCATCCCTTTCCTGCCCCGGAACACCCCCTCCCCCAGCTCCCTTTCTCAGGGCTCACCATTGAAGCCCTCGCTTCTTTCCCTGGAAATCAGAGATTGAAAAACTCTCTCCCTTTCCCCTTCAGGGCAAGATCTTCAGCTGGAAGGGGGTCGCCTTGGGGTCCTGGGGGAGTGCCCCCCTGCCCTCCTCCAGGGCCCGGGGACCAACATCTTCAGGCAGGAAATACTCAGACCACTGTGAGGCCCGGGCTTCAAGGCCTGGAAAGAGCCGAATCCCTGGCCGTGACCACCGGCGCTACTACCACGACCACTGGCGGCTGGAGTACCTGATGGACTTCAACCCTGCCCGGCATGGCATGGTGTGCATGGTGTGCGGCAGCTCCCTGGCCACCCTCAAGCTCAGCACCATCAAGCGCCACATCCGCCAAAAGCACCCCTACTCCTTGCACTGGAGTCCCCGGGAGAAGGAAGTCATCAGCAACAGCTGGGATGCACACCTGGGGCTGGGGGCCTGCGGAGAGGCCGAGGGCCTGGGGGTCCAGGGGGCTGAGGAGGAGGAGGAGGAGGAAGAAGAGGACGAGGAGGAGGGGGCCGGCGTCCCCGCTTGCCCACCCAAGGGTCCAGGTAACGCAAATGCAGATTCTGTAGAGGCGGCGGTCTGGGTGGCCAGTGGGGTGCAGTGGGTCAGCTGCTCTGCCAAGGAGCTGGTGTTCTTGAGCAAGTCACTGCTCCTTCTCTGGGTGGGGTCTGTTCATCGCCCTTATCATACAAAGGCGGGGGAAGGACAGTGGGGTGAGAGGGCCTCCGATGTCCATGGCAGCTTGGACGTTCTGTGGTCTTGAAGTATCAAGGAGAGAGGTTGGGCGACGGGCCTTTGAAAGGCTTGGGGCGGGGAGGCCTGGCTGGGGTGGGTGAGGGAAGGGGGGTGCTGGAGAGGTGTGGCTGACGGTGAAAGCCAGGGACAGGGCTAAATTCCACTCTGGGGGAAGTGTGGGTGGTGCTTGAAGTGTGAGCAGATGTGAGCAGAGGAGGGTTTAGGGAGGTGGAGTTAGGAGTTCAGGGGAGAGGAAGAGAAGGGCAAAGGTTAGGCCTGGGGCCCAAGTGAGAGAGTGGCTGTAGTGGGGTGCTCTGTGGGGCCAGCGTCTCAGTTCCTTCCCTCCAACCCTTTCAGGCAAAGCCCCAGCTGGTGGGGGCTGCCGGCGCCAGCGGCGAGGGGGCCCAGTGGCACCCCGGGCTCGGCGTCTACGCCTCTCAGCCTCCCGGAGGGCCGGGGGCAGCAGGGGGCTAGGGGCCCGGCGCCTGGAGAGGAGGCTGAAGGAGTCCCTGCAGAACTGGTTCCGGGCCGAGTGTCTCATGGACTATGACCCGCGGGGGAACCGGCTGGTGTGCATGGCCTGTGGTCGGGCACTGCCCAGCCTGCACCTGGACGACATCCGTGCCCACGTGCTGGAGGTGCACCCCGGCTCCCTGGGGCTCAGCGGCCCCCAGCGCAGTGCCCTGCTGCAGGCCTGGGGGGGCCAGCCTGAGGCGCTGTCTGAGCTCACCCAGTCCCCACCAGGTGCGAGGCCCATCCCAGGCTAAGACCCCCTCATATTGGGGCTCTGAAGTGGGGTCTGGCCAAAACTGGGAGGCAGGGACTTAGGGCTGAGGGCTGAAGGCCAGGAGCTGGCGCTCAACACACATACACTCACTCCGTCCCCAGACACAGACAAACTGGGGCCTTTAGCTTGGGGCTGGGGTGAGGAGCCAGGATGGACCCCTCTGCGTGAGCAAGGGCAACCCAGCCAGCAGGCTGAGCCCCTCTCCCTCACCCCTTCCCCAACAGGCGATGACCTCGCCCCCCAGGACCTGACCGGAAAGAGCTGGGACTCGGCCTCCGCTGCTGGAGCCCCCACCTCTCAGGATCTCAGCCCCCCAGACGTAAAGGAAGAGGCTGGCTGGGTCCCTGAGAGGCCCGGGCCCGCAGAGGAGGAGGAGGAGCTGGAGGAGGGCGAGGGCGAGAGGGCGGGGGTCCCGGGCCGGTCGCCGCGGGGCCGCGCCCACCGCCG
>NW_016807521.1:585568-598855 GCF_001698545.2 Rhinopithecus bieti | reverse complement strand
CCCGGCGCCGCGCGACGGCGGCGCAGACCTCAAGTCTGGCGCCGTGTGTCGGGCGTAGCGGCCTAGCGGGCTCACGGGTCGGGTCGGGTCGGGTCGGATCGGTCCCTCCTCGCCCTGTGCTCGCCCGGCCCTCCCACTTGGCGGATCCTCGCGCCAGGTGTTAGAGCTTCCCGCGGCCGCGCCCCCCGCTGGCCGGGCCGGGCGGAGACTGGGGATCGGGTGGGGCCACCGGCGTTCGCGCGGTGCCGCTTGGGTCCCTGAGCCAGTCGGTAAAGCTGCGGGAATGCGCACTCTCCCATCGGCCCGGAGCCCTGCCCTCCCCGCGCAGGGCCCACGTTTTCCGAGAATCCAAAGCGGTCTCCAGGTGTTAGAACCGAGCGCTCCCAGCCGCACCCCGCGAGGGAATCCTCCGCAGGCCGAGACTGGGGGCGCCGTCAGTCAGTATTGGGGCTGCGCAGGCTCTGGCCCTGGCCCTGGCCCTGGCCCTGGCCTTGGCCGGGGGCCCAGTTCCCTGCAGCCTTGCACGCCGGCAGGCACGGCTCCCGGCTCGGGGTCTGCTGGCTGCCCTTCCCTAATTGGGATTCTCGGCCTCTCGGAGGCCCCGGCTGCGCACTGGGGCTTCCAGCGAGAGGCTGGGCCGCGGGGCTCGGGATCCTTCCCGGGCTGGCAAGGCGCATTGGACCGAGGGCGGGGCGATGCGCCCGGGGCCCGGGTCGGACCAGCTGCGCCTACTTCCCGGGCAGGCTCAGTGGGAACCGTGCGCCTGGCGGCTCCACCCTTCTTCCAGGGTGCTGCCACGCCCTCCAGGACATCTTGTAAAGGGTTTAGCACTTTTTTCCTTTGCTCCTCTTGCCCCGAGGGCCCCTGCTTACCCCTAAACTCAGAGTCGGGCGCCACCAGGTTCGGGGGAGCCCGGGGCACAGGCGGTCCCGGCAGTCAGCCTTCGATTCCCGCCCCATCCCCCTTTGTCCGCGGTGGATGCGGCGACCATTCTCAACCCGCAGGGCCTGGGGCCGGGCCTCGGCCTCTTTTCCCCGTGGCAGCCTCAGGCCCTGTGGGGCAGGGAAGGGGCCCCGCGATCTCCCAGGCAGGTCCGAGAGGGATATGTAGATTCATTCTCCTGTGGAGAACAGGTGGCCCCGAGATCAGGCCCTTTTTTGCTCTTTGTATTTTATTTTGAAACTGTATTTAATGCTTTTATATGAAAGGGGGAGGGGCAGGGACAGAGGACCCAGTCACCCTTATGTGCAAATGTCTTATTTATTATGCGTGTATCAGAGATAAGCTGTGAGAGGCGGTGGAGGGAGGACCTGAAGGAAGGAGGAGCGAGGGCAGAGGCGGGGACGGGAGGACCCCAACCAGCTGTGCTGATGTTACTCTTGCTGGGAGACTCCGGGCCCTACTGTCTGCTCTTCACAAAGCCGGGCTGCTGCAGCGACAGTTCCCTCGGTCCTAAAGTCGGGGCGGGGAGGCTAGTGGGTGGAACTTGAGGGTTAGGTCTGGAGGAAGAGATGCCCTGGCACCGGGGGCCAGCCCCTGCCTGGGGGTGGGAAAGCAAAGGGCAAAGAGGAGGCCCCTCCTCTCACCCCTGACCCCCCAGGCCAGAACCCAAGGTTCAAGTGCCTCAGGCCCAGTCCCCTTGACTCTTCCTGTTTTGGAGTTGGATTTTATACCACGGATTTTATAGCATTTTTATATAATTCAAGATTGTCAGAATTGGAAAGGGCCCTGGAGATCACTAGTACCACCCTCCTCCCCTTCACAGATAGGTAAATTGGAGCCCAGGAACCCAGATGATCACACAGCCAGGTGGGGACAGTAGAAGAACTAGAATGAAAATTCTAGCTCCCGACTCAGTGTTCTTTACACAATACCAGGCTGCTTCCCAATTCACTGGTTATTAAAATTTGTCAGGCCTGCCGAAGGATTGACATGCTGGGCTGCAGGCCACCACAGTGGATATGTGACTCCTGAAGGTGGCAAAGCCCTGCACACTGTTTGGGGATGAGCACGCTGAGCTTTGCAGGGCCTCAGCTGGAAGGCGTCGTGGGCTCAGCCTTCCTCTCCCCAGCAGAACTGGAGGTGGGACGGCTGCCACCGGGCCCAAGGCCTCCTCGGCAGGGGGCTTTGTGCTCTTTGTTGTGGAGGCCACCAGGGATTCAGGAAGATCTTGATTGGGTTGTCAGTTGACTGAAAAGTAAATTCCCAGTGAGTTTGAACCTCCAGGGTTTTTGGGACAGTATTAAAAGCTTGAGAACGGAGATTATGGATGGCACCAGGCTGTGCACTGCCATTCTTTTACTTTCCTTCATGTATTTTTTCGGATCCAGAGTATTAACACCCTCAATATTACTCTGCCTGCTCAAAAACAGTAGGTAAATTGGGGCAACCAATTTATAATCACTCAAGCCCACTGCCAAAGTTCAGATAAGCCAGGGCGGAGGAGTTAGAGGTTTTCCCTCCTCCATAGGCAGGGAGAGAGGCCTCAGGAGGAGAGTGGACATGTTTACTGAGACAGCCCCAAACACACCAGCTCAAAGTGTCTCTCTCAGAGCAGCAGCATCACCTTAGGAATCTGCTAGAAATAAAAATTCTTGGGCCATACCCTAGGGTTACTGAATCAGAAACTTGGTTGGGGCCTAGCAGTCTGTTTTCATGAGCCCTTCACTGATCTTAATGCAGCTGAAGTGCTGGGCACCCGTGATGGGGAAGGGCTGTGGTCGTGATTCCGGTGATTTCTGCTTTGATGGAAGTTACGGCCTCACAGGTTAGAGGCTGCAAGTTGAGTTGGCCTCCTTGCCTTGGGATTCTGACATGAACAGGTGAAGTCTCCATGATTTTTTTTTTTTTTTTTTTGTTAATGGTATGCTTGCTATTATGGCCAATATGTAAATGTTACTCTGAATACATATTTATATACCATGTTACTTAGTGACATTATTCAGACATTTGTATGCGTATTTGTGAAGTTGTTTGCATCAGTCATTTAAAGAATATTTCAGCCTAAGTTTTCTAAGAGGTATGTTGAATACATTTTTAAAAGCCAGCTTAAGGGTCACAGCAGCCTTAGTTTAGGAGAAGAGCTAATCACAGGTGACCACTCAAGTTCTTTCAATGAAGACCTGATGATGTATTTAGTTCCCATTTTCCATGGTGATTGACTCAATTTAAGTGCATTGTGGCTATATATAATTTACAGGCTGCTTTACGTTGCAGGTGGGGAAATCTCCCAGGCTGGTGTGAGGCCGATCTGGGATAAAAGACCCCCTGACCCCTCCTCATTCTTCTAAGGTCACCACCTCTTAGAGGGTCTCTTATTTTCTTTCAGAGATCAAATGCACAGTTACTCTCTACAACTAAATTCTGCAGTCTTGGGAATCCTTACGATTATCAACTATTAGTCACTTTTAAAGCCCCAAAGTGGAGTGAGGATAGGGGGAGTGGAAACAGTGTTTGGTTCTTACTTTACCCAAACTGTGTATAAAGAATAAAGTTAGCAGAATGATGCCACAGTCATTGTGTTTTTTTTTTTATTAATACCACATCAATTTGCAATTTTACAGGAACCAAGATTCAAGCTCCTTAGGTGCTACTGTATTTATGTTGCACGCACAGACACGTACACAGGGTTTCATTAGTAATTTTTCATCTATAGGTTTTTCTTAAAAAAAAAAAAAAAATCCCGTGTGGCACAAAGATCTCTTCAATTATCTAAACACAGCAGCAACAAAAGAAAAACTGGATGTGGCGCTTCCACTGCAGAAGGTCTTTTGGAGGGGAAGCCCAAAAAGACAATCACTGACTTCCTGGGAGGGCAGAGGATGAGGATGGAGAATGCACTTCCTACTAGGACATGAAACCAGTTAAAAGGGGGCTAAGAAAATAAGACAGAGTAAGGCAAGGGTACCTTTTACCCATCCAAATTCCTAACTAATTTTTCCAAAACGTGGAAAGACAATTTCCTTCCACTACTTTTTGCAGCTGCCATACTTTGGGACTATCAAATATCATAGTCCTTTAAACTCACCAGTGCATATTCCCTCTGAACGATCATGGCTATGAGTGAGAACCTGAAGGAACTCACAGATGATTTTTCTTTCAAGTTCGCTGAATTTTCATGTTGAAGGTGAAGAAAAAAACTCTCAAATGGGAATCGGAAATTTGAATCTCGGGAAAAGATCAAGAGAAGAATTGGGAAAAGATCAAGAAAAAAAGGCTTTCTGTATTTCACCTCTTGAGAATGTTCCCCCCACATACTGAGATAGGATCACAATAACTCAATAACTGAGGAGCCCACATGCAGGTTATTTTTTTCTCTAACAAGTTTACAGCAGTGTACAGCAGTTACAGACATTTATTTTATCATAAGAAAAGTACAACCATATTTATTAAACTTAAGGTGAGGTGGGCAGGGGAGAGGGAGGAAAGCACATTCAGGAATGAGTTCTCAAACTAATGCTCAGAACTGGTGTCCAGTGACATAGAAACCACTTTCCCAAATGGCAGAGTCTTTCCTTCCCTGGGGATAGTGGCAGAGGGAGTGGCGGCCACCGCAGCATTCCCGTTGACTCCCTCTCAGTCCCACTTTCCATTTCTATTCTTTTTTATCAGATGGCATTCTCGGAATCAGGAATTATCACTATCACCTATAAGTTATTCATCAAGTTGAAAGTTAAATCATTAAAGAAAAGGAATACCAGGAGTAGCTGCTCACATTGTGGGGCAGGAAGATAGGATTTGAGAGCTGCAAAAAATAAAAATAAAAAAACCAAGGAAGATATTACACTCCTGTCCCCAAATAATTTTTTCATAAGTTAATCATACTTCTTAAGGGTAAAACTATAATGGATAGCTGAGTAAGACTAGTGCTGAAAACTGGTTAGAAGGATCCAGAGGTGTTCTATCTTTCATTTTCTCTTTTACGTCCAATCTTCCCCTTTCAAGCTACAGATAAAGGCTCCACCACCATTAAGGTATTGACTTATCCTATGAATTTGATTCTTTCTTTATTCTTCTGAGTTCTAAGATAGTTCTTTTCAGTCCATCAATTTTGTGCTTGATATTGAGGGTTAAAGGGAAAGGATGGGAGAAAACACCAAATTAAAAAAAAAAGCTTGGAATGCAGGCTCAAGCTGACACTGAGTATGTTCCTTCATAGTACAAGTAACGACATTATAACTATTAAATGGTGTTTTAGTAACTGTTGCATTTCTGGTTTCCATGTAGTTATTCTGCCTTTTTTTTGGCGATTCCAGGGAGTTTTGCTTGGATCCTATTGAGAAAAAGAGGGGAAAAAGAAAGTGAAAACATAAGCATTTGATCTAGGTTTTTATTTTAACTGTGATGCTAGAGGACAGTCCTGGACTTGCATAAGCAATGTGAAACGCATTCTCCCGGCTGGGCGCAGTGGCTCACGCCTGTAATCCTAGCACTTTGGGAGGCTGAGGCGGGCAGATCACGAGGTCAGAAGTTGCAGACTAGCCTGGCCAATATGGCGAAACCCCGTCTCTACTAAAAAATGCAAAAATTAGCTGGCCGCATTGGTGCGTACCTGTAATCCCAGCTACTCCAGAGGCTGAGGCAGGTGAATCCAGGAGAATTGCTTGAACCCAGGAGGCAGAGGTTGCAGTGAGCAGAGATCGTGCCACTGCACTCCAGCCTGCGTGACAGCGAGACTCCGTCTCAAAAAAAAAAAAAAAAAAAGGCCAGGGGTGGTGGCTGGCTCACGCCTGTAATCCCAGCACTTTGGGAGGCCGAGGCAGGCAGATCACGAGGTCAGGAGATGGAGAACATCCTGGCTAACACAGTGAAACCCCGTCTCTACTAAAATACAAAAGATAGCTGGGCGTGGTGGCGGGCACCTGTAGTCCCAGCTACTTGGGAGGCTGAGGCAGGAGAATGGCATGAACCCAGAAGGTGGAGCTTGCAGTGAGCCAAGATTGTGCCACTACACTCCAGCCTGGGCAACAGAGTGAGACTCCGTCTCAAAAAAAAAAAAAAGAAAAAGAAAAGTGTTCACAAATTCAAAGTGCTGGGTTCACAGTATTTTCTGTGAATAATTCAAAATAAAAGCAGGGCTCATGCCTGTAATCTCAGCACTTTGTGAGGCCAAGGTGGGAGGATCACTTGAGGCCAGAAGTTTAAGCCTGGCCTGGCCCAGCATAGTGGGACCCCCATCTCTATAAAAAATAAAAAATTAGCCAGGGCATGGCACATATCTGTAATGTCGGCTACTCAGGAGGCTGGGGTGGGAGGATCACTTGGGCAAGGGAGCTCAAAGCTGCAGTGAGCTTTCAGCTTGTGCCACTGCACTCCAACCTGGGTGACAGAGTGAGACCCTGTTTCTAAAAAGCTAAAGAAAAAAGGCCGGGCGCGGTGGCTCAAGCCTGTAATCCCGGCACTTTGGGAGGCTGAGACAGGCGGATCACGAGGTCAGGAGTTCAAGACCATCCTGGCTAACACGGTAAAACCCCGTCTCTACTAAAAAATACAAAAAGCTACCCGGGCGAGGTGGCTGGTACCTGTAGTCCCAGCTACTTGGGAGGCTGAGGCAGGAGAATGGCGTAAACCTGGGAGGCGGAGATTGCAGTGAGCTGAGATCCGGCCACTGCACTCCAGCCCTGGCAACAGAGCGAGACTCCATCTCAAAAAAAAACAAAAAAGAAAAAAAAACATATTGTCCTTTAGGTATGGGGAAAAACAAAGTACAAAGAAAACTATTTGATACAGGGAGTCATAAAGATGTTTTTTATCTTTATTTTATTTCCTGATTTAATTATTAATTGGTTTTAAAAAAATGGGAACAGAGTTTGGCAATCTTAGAAAAGAAAACTTTGATCCTTAAGTTACTTATTTACTAGAACTTTTGTTTCTGAGAGGGATGTGTTTGGCTTAAATGAATACATGTGAAAATAAATGAAGGTGGGGAAGCAACCAGTAACTGTTTTTTTTGAGACGGAGTCTCACTGTCGCCCAGGCTGGAGTGCAATGGCATGGTCTCAGCTCACTGCAACCTCGCCTCCCAGTTTCAAGCGATTCTCCTGCCTCAGCCTGCCGAGTAGCTGGGACTAGAGTTGCGCGCCACCACATCTGGCTCTGGCCTTGAACTCCTGATCTCGTGATCCACCCACCTCAGCCTCCCAGTGTTGAGATTATAGGTGTGAGCCACCACGCCCAGCCTGCAACCAAGAAAGTTTAAAAGCCAGTTCAAAAAGGTAGAGTAGCCTATGGTCTTTGCTACTGGAGAAGCTGAGGTGGGAGGATCACCTGAGCCCAGGAGGTCGAGGCTGTACCTCAGCCTGGGTGACAGAATGAGCCCTGTCTCCAAAAAATTCCACTGATCTTTTTTTTCCATTGATCCTCTTGTCTCAGCCTCTCCAGTAGCTAGGACTAAAGGTGTGTGCTACTATGCAGAGCTAATTTTTTATTCTTAGTAGAGACAAGGCTCTATTACGTTGCCCAGGCTGGTCTTCAACTCTTGGGCTCAAACAATCCTCCTGTCTCGGCCTCCCAAAGCACTGGCATTACAGGTGTGAGTCAAAATGCCTGGTCTGTTGATAATTTTTAATCTAAGATACAAAGGTCCAGAAGGCAGGGCCAAAAAATATATAAAGGATTTTTTTTTCCTTTTTACAGAAGCAGCTATAATAATTTCTAGTAAAATGAAACTATTAACCAAGGTTTTATCAAAATGAAAATTACTTTCCTTGGCATCAGCATTTTGTACAAGGGACTACAGATAATTGGGGGAAAGGAAGCATACTTCATGATGATGTGGTCTTTAAATGTACTTACTTTTCAACAATTGACTTGGTCTGATCTCGGGCGATGCCAACATAGTGATCAATCTGGGTCTTTAAGGAAGGAAAACAGATTCAGTTGTGGTAACATACAGATCACCAATTTTCCTGAAGGCACTGCTGTTTTGTCTAGTTTAATCATTTTTTAAACACTACTGAGTAGTCTAGAAAATGAAAATACCCAGTTTTTAAAAGTTTTTTTTTCTGAGACAGAGTCTTGCTCTCACCCAGGCTGGAGTGCAGTGGCACTATCTTGGCTCACGGCAAGCTCCACCTCCCGGGTTCACGCCATTCTCCTGCCTCAGGCTCCCAAGTAGCTGGGACTACAAGCGCCCGGCACCACTTTTTGTATTTTGGTAGAGACGGGGTTTCACCATGTTAGCCAGGATGGTCTCCATCTCTGACCTCGTGATCCACACCTGCCTCGGCCTCCCAAAGTGCTGGGATTACAGGCATCTGGGATTACAGGCATAAGCCACTGTGCCTGGCCTTCTTTTTTTTTTTTAGATGGAGTTTTGCTCTTGTTGCCCAGGCTGGAGTGCAAGGGTGCAATCCCAGCTCACCGAAACCTCCACCTCCCGGGTTTAAGCAATTCTCCTGCCTCAGCCTCCCAAGTAGCTGGGATTACAGGCATGCGCCACCACGCCTGGCTAATTTATTTTTAGTAGAGACAGGGTTTCTTCATGTTGGTCAGGCTGGTCTTGAACTCCCGACCTCAGGTGATCCACCCGCCTCGGCCTCCCAAAGTGCTGGGATTACATACATGAGCCACCGCACCCAGCCTTAAAAGTATTTTTAAAACCTCTGGTTTTAGAATCCAAATTACACCATAAACATCCCACACTTTGTTCAAGTTAAAAAAAAAAATCACTCATCTTTTGCAGAGGTTAAGTCTTTGTAAGTATTTTCTTTAGAGACACTGGAGTATATAACAGTTTCCAATTACTAGAAACTGTGTGTCTAATCTATTTTCTGTGGTCATAAATACATTATGGCTCTTGTGTAACACCAATTCACTTAATACCAAAAAGCCAAAAAGACACTTGATGGATGACTTAATCCATAAAGAATAATCTCAGAGCATCTAGTATACTTGGTACACATGATCCAACAATGCAAGCACCCACCTCTTCACACTGATGGATTACCTTAATAACCTAGAGTTTAAAGTTTCCTTTTAGACATTTGGCTTTTATTCATTTAAGCGTTTTTTTTTTTTTTTTTTTTTTTTTTTTTTTTGAGATGGAGTCTTGCTCTGTCACCCAGGTTGGAGTGCAGTGGCGCAATCTCGGTTTACTGCAACCTCCGCCTCCCAGGTTCAAGCAATTCTCCTGCCTCAGCCTCACAAGTAACTGGGACTACAGGCGTGTGCCACCACACTAGGCTAATTTTTATTTCATTTTTTTTGAGATGGAGTCTCGCTGTGTTGTCCAGGCTGGAGTGCAGTGGCGCAATCTTGGCTCAATGCAAACTCCGCCTCCTGAGTTCACGCCATTCCCCTGCCTCAGCCCTCCAGGCAGCCGGGACCACAGGCACCGGCCACCACGCCTGGCTAATTTTTTGTATTTTTAGTAGAGACGGGGTTTCACTTTGTTAGCCAGGATGGTCTTAATCTCCTGACCTCACGACCCGCCCGCCTTGGCCTCTCAAAGTGGTGGTATTACCGGCGTGAGCCACCGCGCCCGGCCCCACACTGAACTAATTTTTGTATTTTTAGTAGAGATGGGGTTTTACCATGTTGACCAGGCTGGTCTCGAACTCCTGACCTCAAGTGATCTGCCCGCCTTGGCCCCCCAAAGTGTTAGGATTACAGGCGTGAGCCACTGCTCCTGGCCTTTTTGAGACAGGGTTTCACTCCCAACACCCAGACTGGAGTGCAATGGCACGATCTCGGATCACTGCAACCTCTGCCTCCCAGGCTCAAGTAGATTCTCCTACCTTAGACTACAGGTGCAGGCCACTGCATCCGGCTACTATTTTTTGTAGAGACAAGGTTTTGCCAGGTTGCCCAGGCTGGTCTTGAATTCCTGGGCTCAAGGAATTGTCCTGCTTCGGCATCCCAAAGTGCTGGGATTACAGGCAAGAGCCACCACCCCTGGCCTAAGCATTTTTTCAACTTATTACTTTTGCATAGAAAATACATCCAGGCCGGGCGCGGTGGCTCAAGCCTGTAATCCCAGCACTTTGGGAGGCCGAGACGGGCGGATCACGAGGTCAGGAGATCGAGACCATCCTGGCTAACACGGTGAAACCCCGTCTCTACTAAAAAATACAAAAAGCTAGCCGGGCGAGGTGGCAGGCGTCTGTAGTCCCAGCTACTCGGGAGGCTGAGGCAGGAGAATGGCGTAAACCCGGGAGGCGGAGCTTGCAGTGAGCGGAGATCCGGCCACTGCACTCCAGCCCGGGCAACAGAGTGAGACTCCGTCTCAAAAAAAAAAAAAAAAAAAAGAAAATACATCCACATGATTAAAAACTCAAAAGCACACAGGTATAAAAAGGAAGTTTCTCTTTACTAATCATCTCTCTCCTAAATATCCAGTTTCTCTCCTTGGAGGAAACTACTGTCACCAGTTTCTTATAGGCACTTGACTGACAAAATTAGATTGTAGAAATAGTTATAAAAAGACTGGTCTGAACATTCAGTGTCTCAAAAATGAATTAAAACTAGTCATACATCAACTGGCACATTTGATTTGGAACAGACAGATGCTTACCTTGTACTTCTCATAGACAATTGGGACACTGAAAACGAGCAGTTCAGCTGTAAGACAGAATCATGGGACATGGCAAGTGTATATGAGAGACAGTCACATCTTAAGACTCAGAGTAATATATACATTTTTCCTCACAAAATACAGGAAAACACAGGTATTCCTCAAAATGAGAAATCCTGGTTAGAGCTCCCAATTAGGACAGCTAATTTAAGGCAGTGTTAAAACAAAACAAAAAACAAAACAAAAAAAACCCCTCCAGGTTATGTATAGGCTACCTTCTTTGTACCACAAATAACAATTTCCAAATTACCAAAATGGTTTCTGTAAATAAGATCCCATATTTAAACTACATCTAGACAACTGTCCTTTACTTCCAGCTGTTTTGGTATTTCTTAATTTATAACTGAGACCATTTCATAAACCTGTGACCACAAAGGCTGGTTCCTTCAGTGCCTACTCCCAGGTCTCTATGGGTCAAGACTGGGAAATGAAGAATGAGTAGAGCCATGTTGGGCATTCTCTTCACTCTTATTCTTACAAACTACTCCAAAGAGCGTGGGCACATTCTCCTTGCCACCTTACCAAGAATTAGAAGGGTGATTCCGTTAAAAACAGCACCAACATAGGTCATCAGCCACATGAAGACAGCCAGCTGGGAAGGCCAATGTCAAAAGTTAAGCAGGAATAACCATAAGGCAAAATTCACATTAACTGATGTCATTCTCCTCCAGCTAATTAAGTCTGCATTAATTTAGTGATGTGTGACATGGATCATTTCCAAATGAAGGTTCCCTACTTGTGTTATACATTTGAAGGTATGTGAGTGAAGTCTGTAGTTCTCTGAGGTCCAAAGACTGAAACTGCACTGCTGCCAATTACATCACCTCTCTTCTGATGTTTGTTCCCCAGCAGACTATACTTTTCTCTAGTGACTCCTATCCCATTATAGAATAACTGAGCTAAGCATATGTTCATTTTTGCCTGATAAAATCCTATGTACTGTTTTTCCTCCGAATTATAACCCCGTCCCTGCTTTTTCTGTTTCACCACCAAGAGCTGCAGAAACAACTAACCTTCAAGGAGTCAACCAGATCTTCTACCAGAAAGAGACGAATAATGAGTTTCAGGGCCCTGTTGATGTGCACCATGGCAGCATTCATGTAATTATGGAAAGCTTCCGAGGACAGAGTAATGTCTACATCCAGGTAGGCTCTTTCAGAAGAAGAAACAACAGTCATACATTTGACATGGAAGAAGATTTTGTTAGCATAGTAGTTACTGAGAATGTAAAATTGGTCCCCAGGGTGCATTTTAGAATCTGTAGGAGCATTTTTTTGTTGTCATCAGGTGAGGTAGAGACACACTGTCATTTAGTGGGCAGAGGCAAATATGCCAGATGTCTGCAAAGCATGACATGGTCATGCACAGTGAAGAGCTATGTTCTGTGTAACTTTTACTGCCTCACTGGATATTCATGAAGGTGAATCCATTTATAAATAAGAGCCCAGAACACATAAAAACAAGGTACTTTTTTTTTTTTTTTTTTTTAGCAGATTTAACATATCCTGAAGTTTCTAAAACTGTATTTTGTTTATGCTAAAATTTTATTATTATTATTTTTTTAACATTTTGGAAAACCACGTGTATTTGCAATTAAGAGCCCAGAACACATAAAAACAAGGTACTGTTTTTTTTAAGCAGTCTTTTTCTGAGACGGTGTTTCGCTTAGTTGTCCAGGCTGGAGTGCAATGGCACAATCTTGGCTCACTGCAAACTCCGCCTCCCGGGTTCAAGATATTCTCCCACCTCAGCCTCCCGAGTAGCTGGGATTACAGGCGCCTGCCACCTCGCCTGGCTAATTTTCATATTTTTAGTAAAGCTGAGGTTTCACCATGTTGGCCGGCTGGTCTTGAACCCCCGACCTCAGGTGATCCACCCACCTCAGCCTCCCAAACTGCTGGCATTACAGATGTGAGCCACCACGCCCAGTCTAGCAGTTTTAAATATCCTAAAGATTCCAAAACTTATTTTGTTTATGCTAAAACTTTACTGTTTTATTTTTTAAAAAACATTTTGGGAAATCACATTTGTATCGGTGATTATACAGGCAGGTGCAAGTATCTGATTTTTTCTTTTTTTTATCTTTTTTTTTTGAGATGGAGTCTCGCTCTGTCACGCAGGCTGGAGTGCAGTGGCGCGATCTCGGCTCACTGCAAGCTCCACCTCCCGGGTTCACGCCATTCTCCTACCTCAGCCTCCAGAGTAGCTGGGACTAAAGGTGCCCGCCACCACGCCCAGCTAATTTTTTGTATTTTTTAGTAGAGACGGGGTTTCACCGTGTTGGCCAGGATGGTCTCGATCTCCTGACCTTGTGATCCGCCGCCTCCGCCTCCCAAAGTGCTGGGATTACCAGCGTGAGTCACTGTGCCCAGCCAAGTATCTGACATCTTATGTTTCTTTGGTGTAGTCATGTCTGAGCAATTAAATGCTGAGAGACATATTCTTTTATTATAAATGGCTATTTTATCACACCTTTATATCACAATTAGAATCTTTTTTTTTTTTTTTTTTTTTGAGACAGAGTCTTGCTCTGTCGCCAGGCTGCAGTGCAGTGGCACGATCTTGGCTCACTGCAACCTCCACCTCCTGGGTTCAAGCGATTCTCCTGCCTCAGCCTCCCAAGTAGCTGGGACTACAGGCATGTGCCATCACGCCCAGCTAATTTTTGTACTTTTAGTAGAGACAGGGTTTCATCATGTTGGCCAGGGTGGTCT
>NW_016807521.1:571272-584046 GCF_001698545.2 Rhinopithecus bieti | reverse complement strand
AAAAAAAAAAAAAAAAAAAAAAGAAAGAAAGAAAAAACGGCTGGGTACGGTGGCTCAAGCCTGTAATCCCAGCACTTTGGGAGGATGAGACGGGCGGATAGCGAGGTCGGGAGATCGAGACCATCCTGGCTAATATGGTGAAACCTCGTCTCTACTAAAAAATACAAAAAACTAGCTGGGCGAGGTGGCTGGTGCCTGTAGTCCCAGCTACTCAGGAGGCTGAGGCAGGAGAATGGCATGAACCTGGGAGGCGGAGCTTGCAGTGAGCTGAGATCCGGCCATTGCACTCCAGGCTGGGCGACGGAGCAAGACTCCGTCTCAAAAAAAAAAAGAAAATAAAAAGAAAAAACATGGCCAGGTGCTGTGGCTCACGCCTGTAATCCCAGCACTTTGGGAGGCCGAGGTGGGCGGATCACTTGAGGTCAGGGGGTTTGAGACCAGCCTGACCAACATGGTGAAACCCTGTCTCTACTAAATATGCAAAAATTAGCCAAGTGTGGTGGCAGGCACCTGTAATCCCAGCTACTAGGGAGGTTGAGGCAGAAGGCTGAGGCTGAACCATGAGTTGGAGGTAGTAGTGAGCCAAGATCGTGCCATTGCACTCCAGGCTGGGCAACAAGAATGAAACTCTGTCTCGGGGGAAAAAAAAAGAAAAAAGAAAAAACATGCCAGTGCAGTGGTTCATGCCTGTAATCCCAGCACTTTGGGAGGCTGAAATGTAAGGATTGCTTGAGCCCAGGAGCTGGTGACCAGCCCAGGCAACACAGCAAGATACTGTCTCAAAATAAATAAATAAATAAAACACAATAAAATAAAGTAAAATAAAAAGAAAAAAACAAAAAACATAACTTGCAATTATTATTATACTTTTGACAGAGTCTCACTCTGTCACCTAGGCTAGAGTGCAATGGCGGGATCTCCGTTCACTGCAACCTCTGCCTCTGGGTTCAAGCGATTCTCCTGTCTCAGCCTCCTGAGTAGATGGGATTACAAGCGCCTGCAACCATGTCTGGCTCATTTTTGTATTTTCAGTAGAGACGAGGTTTCACCACGTTGGCCAGGCTGGTCTTGAACTCCTGACCTCAAGTAATCTGCCTGCCTCCGCCTCCCAAAGTGCTGGGATTACAGGTGTAAGTCACCGTGGCTGAACTGCAATAAATGTTTTAATGCCACATATAGTTGTAAGCTATTCCTTCTATTTTCACCAAGAGAAAATACAATGAGCATAGGTGCGGCCAGAAACCTATTCTGTTGTAGTCCTGAGAGATCACAGCAGGGTCTCCTTCTCTATGAAAAAAGAGCTTTCAAAAAACTGTCATTTGCTCATGTTAAAGTCAACATTGTTTATGGTGTTAAGATTTTCAAGAGGAAAGTGTGAAGAAAACATTTGTTAAAGTTACAGCACAATCCGAAAAGCTAGAAATTGTATACTAGAAATGTAGTCAGAAGATCTACTGACTTCATTAAGACTCTAGTGTTAAGAAAACTAGTAAGAGATAAGGAGGAAATCAGTAATAAACCAAGAATAAAAACACTGAGTTCTGATATTACCAACAGCACACACTCAATAAGATTTGAAAGTCATTTCAAGTCTTACCCATGTGGGGGTTTAAACATGCACTCAGAACCCCATCTAACTGAGCACTGCTCTAGGTGCTCTGCTTTCCCTGCCCTGCTCAAGAATTTAGAGTTGCCAGGCGCAGTGGCTCACGCCTGTAATCCCAGCACTTTGGGAGGCCGAGGCGGGCAGATCACGAGGTCAGAAGTTCGAGACCAGCCTGACCAACATGGTGAAACCCTGTCTCTACTAAAACTACAAAAATTAGCCAGGCTTGGTGACGTGTGCCTGTAATCCCAGCTCAGGAGGCCGAGGCAGGAGAATTGCTTGAACCAGGACGGCGGAGCTTGCCGTGATCCGAGATCGCACCACTGCACTCCAGCCTGGGTAACAAAGGGAGACTGTCTCAAAAACAAAACAAAACAAAAACACAAAAAAACAGCACTTTGGGAGGCCGAGGCAGGCGGAAGTTCGAGGTCAGAAGTTCAAAACCAGCCTGACCAACATGGAGAAACCCCATCTCTACTAAAAATACAAAATTAACTGGGCATAGTGGCACATGCCTGTAATCCCAGCTACTCAGGAGGCTGAGGCAGGAGAATTGCTTGAACCTGGGAGGCAGAGGTTGTAGTAAGCTGATATCGCGCCATTGTACTCCAGTCTGGGCAACAAAAGCAATATCCGTCTCAAAAAAAAAAAAGAATTCAGAGTCTTCTTTGAAGGACTCCCTTCAAGGACTCCCTCTTTGAACTTCAAGTATGAGCCTCTAATTTGTCAAAAAGTTCTTGGCTCCTAACTTGGCCACTTCTTAAGGTGATTTCAAGGTCTCTTGGGGATGCTTCATGCCACCCACCAGCTGCATCAGGACCCATAATTCTTGCTTTTTAGTCAGGTCTGAGTTTTAGACCTATCAGCTTCAGTGAACCCTTCCACTAAAATGCAGAATGTCGCTTTTAAGGCTTCAACTCACTTGAATGGATGGCCTTCTTCTGACTTCTGTACAGCTTGGATGACGGACTTGTAGATCCTGAAGCTGATGGTGACAGAGAGAAGAGCCAGGATGAGGTAAGAAACCACACTGATGACACTGAAAGCTGCCAGGGAAAGCAGCATGATCAGCGTGGTGCCAAAGACAAACCCAGTCTTCTTCACATCTCTCCAGAAAATCAGATCGTGCACTGACAAAAGAAAAGGGAATATAAATTATAGGAAATGCCCACAGCTACTATGTCTTGCATACCTGTGCAGCCTCACATTAGCACACAAATACAGGTATGCCCCACTTTAAGATATCTGGCTTTGTTTTTGGGCTGGCCTGGAACTCTGGGCTCAAGTGATCCTCCTGCCTTCACCTCCTGAGTAGCTGGAGCTACAGGTGTGTGCTACTGTACTTGGTTCTAAGAGAACCTTATAAATGAAAATCAAATTATGTCAGGGGTGATAACTCACAAGGCAAAAGGTTCTTCTGCTACACTGATTAGGTTTCAGGATAGGATTATAAAAATTTAAGAGCTTATTTCAGCTATGGAAATACACTGGGGTAAAGTACCATTTACCTTAAATATTTTGGCAGAAAGGATGATAAAGCAGGTGTGGCAAAATCTTGCTGTTAACTAAATTATGCAAACCAGACCTATAAATTAGTTGGGCGAACAGACTATAAAACCAAAGCTAATTTTGCCCCAGTGTATAAATTGGGGCGGGGCAAAGAAAGTGGTAAATAAAAATAGACCAAGCACTATTAGTGCTAGTTACAAAGAAACACCAATCTCGATGTTAATCTGAAAAGAATTCAAGAAGGATTACGTATAGGGGACCATATAATTATCTAACCCACAATATGCCCTCCTCCTTTTTTTGAGACAGCGTCTCACTCTGTCACCCAGACTGGAGAGCAGTGACACTATCATTTCTCAGTGCAGCCTTTAACTCTTGGGTTCAAGCAAATCTCCTACCTCAGCCTCTGAGCAGCTAGGACTACAGGTATATGCCACCATGTCCAGGTATATTTTATCTTTTTTGTAGAGACAGGGTCTCAATATGTTGCCCAGGCTAGTCTCGAACTCCTGGCTTCAAGCAATCCTCCTGCTGTGGCCTCCCACAGTGCTGTGATTATAGGCATGAGCCACCATGCCTGGCCAAGCTGCAGTACTCTTAAAAAAAAGTGAGTGGGGGCCAGGCATGGTGGCTCAGGCCTGTAATTCTAGCACTTTGGGAGGCCAAGGCGGGCAGATCACCTGAGGTCAGGAGTTCAAGACCAACCTGGCCAACGTGGCGAAAAGCCAGTCTCTACTAAAAATATAAAAATTAGCTGAGCGTGGTGGCGCGTGCCTGTAGTCCCAGCTACTTGGGAGGCTGAGGTGGGAGAATCGCTTGAACCCAGGAAGCGGAGGCTGCAGTACGCCGACATCACGCCATTGCATTCCAGCCTAGGTGACACAGTAAAACTCTGTTTCAAAAAAAAAAAAAAAAAGAAAAAACGTGAGTGGGGCTGGCAGGGTGCAGTGGTTCACACCTGTAATCCCAGCACTTTGGGAGGCCGAGGCAAGCAGATCACTTGAGGCCAGGAGTTCAAGACCAGACTGGCCAACATGGTGAGACTAAAAATACAAAAAAATACCTGGGCGTAGTGGTGCATGCTTGTAATCTCAGCTACTTGGGAGGCTGAGGCACGAGAAATTACTTGAACCTGGGAGGTGGAGGTTGCAGTGAGCCAACATCATGCCACTGTACTCCAGCCTGGGTGACAGAATGAGACTCTCTCAAAAAAAAAAAAAAAAAAAGTGAGTGGGGCACTATTAATAATTATGTCAGGAAATAAGTTTAAGTAGAAGTATTTTGATTTTCCCAGTTTGGAAGTCCCCAACTGTAAGATCCAGTTGCCCAGGATGGTCCTGGTTTAAAGACACCTGTAAATCTCTGAGTGGCAGCTGCTAGCAATCACCTCCAATCTAGCAGTGACATTACTTTTATTTTTTTTTTTTTTGAGACAGTCAGGGTTTCACCATATTGGCCAGGCTGGTCTCGAACTCCCGACTTCTAGTGATCTGCCCGTCTCGGCATCCCAAAGTGTTGGGATTATAGGCATGAGCCTCTGCATGTGGCCGCCATTACCTTTTGCATTATCGGTCTATGAAGGCTAATTTCACCATGAATAGCTAGAGGACTTTCCTCCCAGCCACTATCTGCTCTCAAAAAAGAGCAAGGGCTTTGGAGTTGGAGTGACATGAGTTTGAGTCCTGGTAATTTCTCACTATATTATTTTAACCTTTCCAAGCCTCCATTTCCTCATCTGAAAAATGAAGAAAATGAAATCTATTTCCTAGAGTTTAAGGAATAAAGAAGGCTAAGACACTGTAAATGACAAGCAGTAAATACTTTAACCATAATCCAAATAAGGTTAGCTGAAAAGACTGATTTGGGATAAAATGAACCTGGGTGTGATTCAAGTTGTCTTGAGGGTACCTATTTCTTCCCCACATTCAGCGACATAGCTCTCTTCTGAAACCGTTTCTTTGAAGACTAACCTTCCTAGAGCCAAAGAACCTTAACTTGAAACCAATAAAACACTAAAAATATGCTGATTGTATATAAGAAGTAATCACTGGTTCAAAGAGTCTGGCTAAGGGATGCAACGTACTAGGAGAAAGAGAAGGTATTATGACTCCTGACGGAACATGAGAGGCCCAGATAGTGATGCTGCAAAGGAGAGAAAGAATTGGGAGGCAACTCAAGCTCACTTGATTGAACTAAGAGATTGAACAGAAGAACTTAATAGAATGCTGCCTACTTAAAAGTGAATTCCTATAAGCAGGAGAATTCCTATAGTCAGAGTTCAAGTATATACATGTTAGAGTTCATATAACTACAGGAACAGTTTCAACATAGAAGGCTTAGAGGGCCAACGTCATCAGTAGTAGAACAAACCGATACCATATGCCTCCGGACATAGTACATGCACTGAGAAAGACACAACATCACTTCTATGGTATTCCCGCCCAAAATACGTAATCTGCATCTAATGAGAAAACACCAGACAAACCCAGATTGAGAAATATTCTACAAAACTGGCACGTAGTCTTCAAAAATGTCAATGGTGTGAAAGACAGAGAAAGACTGAGGAACTTCTTTTAATCTTAATTCTCAGATTAAAGGAGAGTAACGAGATGGGATGAGGCACAAAGTGTGATCCTAGACTGGACTCTGGAAAAGGGGTAAACACAGCTATAAAGACATCATTGGTACAACTGACAAAATTTAAATGTGGACTATGTAATTGATAAAAGTACTGTTATCAATGTTTAATTTCCTAATTACTGTTAAATTTCCTTAATAACTTCCGTTGATTATGTAAAACAAAGATGTTTTGTTCAAAGGAAACATACTCCAAAGCAGGGGTAAAGAGGCAGAACGTTTGCAATCAGCTCTCAAATGGTTCAGGAAAAAAACATCTATCTATGCTGAGAGGGAGGGGGTGATAACGCACATGTGGCCAAATGTTAACAATTGGTGAACTAGAGTGAAAATTATACAGGATTTCCTTGTAGCACAATTGTAATTCTTCTACACATTCAAAATATTTGAAAGACAGGAAGAGAAAGCTTAGAGAATAAGGCTGGGACCCAGAGAGAAAAGGATGTATCAGAGAAGGAAAAGGGATAAAGACGACACATGCCTAGATGCAAATCAGAAGTGTCTACCTTTAGGCCGGGTGCGGTGGGTCATGCCTGTAAACCCAGCACTTTGGGAGGCCAAGGTGGGTGGATCATTTGCAGTTAGGAGTTCGAAACTAGCCTGGCCAACGTGGCGAAAGCCCATCTCTACTAAAAATACAAAAATTAGCCAGGCGTCGTGGCGCGTGCCTGTACTCCCAGCTACTCAGAAGGTTGAGGCAGGACAATCGCTTGAACCTGGAAGGCAGAGGTTGCAGTGAGTTGAGATCGCACCACTGCATTCCAGCCTGGGTGAAAGAGTGAGACTGTGTCTCAAAAAAAAACCTTTGTGCAAATTAGAAAAAGTCAACTCTGTCCTCATGCATGTTACTGCCATCTGCTGGAAAACTCATAAGAAATATTCAAACCTACAAAGATAACAAAGGTAAATAGTGCCCCTAGATGTGTGCAGTAAACAACCTGTATAATAGTATAGGCCCTGGGCTCAGTCTTAAGATAAATGGTGGAATTATGGTCTGGGATAGAAAGGGGACATAGTGACTGAAGAGAGGATAACAGAGGAAGAGTTTGGAAAAGATGGTTCAACACATTAAGCCTGTCTGGAATGCTCTTCCCCAACTCCCCATGACTTGCTTCTTTACTTTTCAGGTCTTAGTGCAGGGCTGCTTCCTCAGACACTGCCCAGCCTAACAACCACTTGATTTGTAGCAGGCTCTTCACAGTTGTTACTGAATGCTTAAACATGGGGCCAAGCTAATGACCAAAAGACAACAAAACCATTTATTTCCTAATAATTCCCCTTAAACTAGTCAAGTTTTTGCACATGACTCTATTGACCACAGAAGACTAAGGATTCCAAGTATAGAACACCAAAGGAAGGAAACTGGCATGGTTTTTGGAAACGTTTCCCTCTATAATACCTTGGGAGAGAGGAAGATGAGAAATACGAAAAAAGTGAGAAGTGAGGCAGTTGCTAATAGTTTAAAATATGAAGCCACTAGACTTACACTAGTTCTAGTGTGTATTTCATAACCAGCAAGAGGCTGCATGGCTCGCGTCCATGAAATTTTCTTTTCTTTTTTTAGACAAGGTCTGGCTGTATCGCCCAGGCTGGAGAGAAGTGGCACAATCTTGGCCCATTGCAACTTCTGCCTCCTGAACTCAAGCTATCCTCCCATCTCAGCCTCCCAAGTAGCTAGGACTATAGGCAGGCACCACCATGCCCAGTTGATTTTTCTGTTTTTTGTAGAGATGGGGTTTTGTCATGTTGCCCATGTTGGTCTCAAACTCATGGACTAAAGCAATCCACTGGCCTTGGCCTCCCAAAGTGCTGGGATTACAGGCGTGAGCCACAGCGACTGGCAGAAACTTTCTTTTCATTCTCTTTCATTTTCTTTTTTTTTTTTTTTTTGAGACGGAGTCTCACTCTGTCGCCCGGGCTGGAGTGCAGTGGCGCGATCTCTACTCACTGCAAGCTCCGCCTCCTAGGTTCACGCCATTCTCCTGCCTCAGCCTCCCGAGTAGCTGGGACTAAAGTAGCTGGGACTACAGGCGCCCGCCACCTCGCCCGGCTAGTTTTTTTGTATTTTTTAGTAGAGACGGGGTTTCACTTTCACTGTGTTAGCCAGGATGGTCTCAATCTCCCGACCTCGCGATCCACCCATCTCGGCCTCCCAAAGTGCTGGGATTACAGGCTTGAGCCACCGTGCCTGGCCCATAACTACTTTTTAAAACAGGAAATTATTTATCTTTTAATGTGTTATCTTTCCTTCCTTTCCCAACTTTTTTTTTTTTTTTTTTTTTTTTTTGAGACAGAGTCTCACCTTGTCGCCAGGCTGGAGTGCAATGGCGTGGTCTCGGCTCACCGCAACCTCCACCTCCTGGGTTCAAGCGATTCTCCTGCCTCAGCCTTTGACTGGCTGACATTACAGGCGCCTGCCTCCACACCCAGCTAATTTTTTGTATTTTTATTAGAGACAGGGTTTCACCATGTTGGCCAGGCTGCTCTCGAACTCCTGACCTTGTGATCCGCCTGCCTTGGCCACCCAAAGCACTGGAATTACAGGCATGAGCCACCGTACCCGGCCCCTTTCCCAGCTTTATCTTCCTTCATCAAGTTTTTGTTTGTTTTTTGAGACAGAGTCTCAGTCTGTTGCCCAGGCTGGAGTGCAATGGCGAGATCTCGGCTCACTACAACCTCCACCTCCTGAGTTCAAGTAATTCTCCTGCCTCAGCTTCCCGAGTAGCTGGGATTACAGACGTGCACCACCACGCCCAGCTAATTTTTTGTATTTTTAGTAGAGATGGGGTTTCACCATGTTGGCCAGGCTGGTCTCCAACTCCTGACCTCAGATGATCTGCCTGCCTCAGCCTCCCAAAGTGCTGGGATTGTAGGCACGAGCCACTTGACATTTGTGTCCAGCTTGCAAAAATTCTTAACAAAAATTTAGCAAACCAAACACAACAATAAACACAATACTACTACATCATGACTGAGGTGTTTCTTTTGAAAAAATACAGGATTCGCTTAACATTCAATAATCAAAATATTCTCCATTTTAAAGAATTCCACCAAGGAAGAATTCCGTAATTTGCCATATTAACAACTAAAAAAGAAAAAACCATATGATCATCTCAAAAGATACAGAAAAAAAGCATTTGAGAAAATCCAACATTCATCGCTGATTTTAAAATCTCAGAAAACTAGGGAAGGGAAATCCCTCAACTTGAAAAAGGGAATCTACCAGTAACTTACAGCAAACATCACGCTCACTGAAAGAAGGCAAGAAGTTCTCTCTGCCACTACTCCTGTTTAACACTGTATTAAAGGTTCTAGCCAGTTCAGTAAGTCAAGAAAAACAGCCTGGGCGTGGCGGCTCACGCCTGTAATCCTAGCATTTTGGGAGGCCGAGGCAGGTGGATCACCTGAGGTCAGGGGTTCAAGACCAGCCTGACCAACATGGTGAAACCCTGTGTCTACTAAAAATACAGAAAAAAAAAAAAAATTAGCTGGGTGTAGGGCCAGGCGCGGTGGCTTACGACTGCAATCCTAGCACTCTGGGAGGCCGAGGTGGGTGGATCACCTTAGGTCAGGATTCAAGACCTGCCTGGCCAACATGGTGAAACACTGTCTCTACTGAATACACAAAACAAAGGCCAGGTGTGGTGGCTCACGCTGGTAATCCCAGCACTTTGGGAGGCTGAGGTGAGTGGATCACCTGAGGTCAGGAGTTCAAGAACAGCCTGGCCAACATGGCGAATCCCTGTCTCTACTAAAAATATAAAAATTAGCTGGGCATGGTGGCATGTGCCTGTAATCCCAGCTACTAGCGGGGCTGAGGCAGGAGGATCACTTGAACCTGGGAGGTGAAGGTTGCAGTGAGCCAAGATCGTGCCACAACACTCCAGCCTGAGCAACAGAGCAAGACTCCATCTAAAAACAAACAAACAAAAAAACATTGCCGGGCGTGGTGCCGGGTGCCTGTAATCCCAGCTACTCAGGAGGCTGAGGCAGGAGCATCACTTGAACCCAGAAGGCGTGGCTGCAGTGAGCTGAGATCACGCCACTGCACTCCAACCTGGACGACAGAGTAAGACTCCATCTCAGGGGAAAAAAAAAAAATTAGCTGGGCGTCATGGCATGCTACTGTAATCCCAGCTGCTAGGGAGCCTGAGGCAGGAGAATTGCTTCAAACCAGGAGGCAGAGGTTGCAGTGAGCTGAGGTCATGCCACTTCACTCCAGCCTGGGCAAAAGAGCGAAACTCTGTCAAAAAATAAATAAATAAATAAAAAACAAATAGGCATTCAGATAGGAAAGTAGTAAAACTGTCCTTATTCACGAATGGCATGATTGCCTATACGGAAAATCTGATGGAATCCATTAAAAAAAAAGCTACTAGGGCCAGGCGCGGTGGCTCATGACCCTAATCCCAGCACTTTGGGAGGCCGAGGCAGGCGGATCACGAGGTCAGGAGATCAAGACCATCCTGGCTAACACGGTGAAACCCCATCTCTACTAAAAATACAAAACAAAATTAGCCGGGTGTGGTGACGGGCACCTGTAGTTCCAGCTACTCGGGAGACTGAGATGGGAGAATGGCGTGAACCCAGGAGGCAGAGCTTGCAGTGAGCCGAGATCCTGCCACTACACTCCAGCCCAGGCGACAGAGTGAGACTCCGTCTCAAAACAAACAAACAAACAAAAAACTACTAGAACTAATAAATGAGTTTAGGAAGATTGCATAATACAAAGCTAACATACAAAATCAATCTTATTTCCATATATTAGTATTAACCAGTTAGAAACTGAATTTAAAAATAACATTTAAAATAGTGTAAAAAACAAATTAAATAGTATAAAAATATAAAATACTGGCCGGGTGCGGTGGCTCACGCCTGTAATCCCAACACTTTGGGAGGCTGAGGCAGGTGGATCATGAGGTCAGATCGAGACCATCCTGGCTAACACAGTGAAACCCCGTCTTTACTAAAAATACAAAAAATTAGCCGGGTGTGGTGGTGGGCACCTGTAGTCCCAGCTACTTGGGAGGCTGAGGCAGGAGAATGGCGTGAACCTGGGAGGCGGAGCTTGCAGTGAGCTGAGATACACCACTGCGCTCCAGCCTGGGTGACAGAGCAAGACTCGTCTAAAAAAAAAAAAACCAAAAACCTAGAAGAGCCAAAACAACTTTGAAAAATAAAGTTGGAAGATTCACACAACCTGATTTTAAATATAAAGCTACCGGCCGGGTGCGGTGGCTCAAGGCTGTAATCCCAGCACTTTGGGAGGCCGAGACAGGCCGATCACAAGGTCACAAGATCAAGACCATTCTGGCTAACACGGTGAAACCCCGTTTCTACTAAAAAATACAAAAAACTAGCCGGGCGAGGTAGCGGGCGCCTGTAGTCCCAGCTACTTGGGAGGCTGAGGCAGGAGAATGGCGTGAATCCGGCAGGCGGAGCTTGCAGTGAGCTGAGATCCGGCCACTGCACTCCAGCCTGGAAGACAGAGCGAGACTCCGTCTCAAAATAAATAAATAAATAAAATAAAAATAAATAAATAAATATAAAGCTACCATTATCAAGATGCTGTAGTACTGGCCAAAAGATAATAGATCAACAGAATGGTACAGAAAATCCAGAAATAGACAATTGTGCATTAAGAGATGTTTAAAGATTATTTCAGGCCGGGTGCAGTGGCTCATGCCTGTAATCCCAGCACTTTGGGAGGTTGAGGCAGGAAGATCACCTGAGGTCACAAGTTCGAGACCAGCCTGGCCAACACAGCAAAACCCCATCTCCACTAAAAATACAAAAGTTAGCTGGGCATGGTGGTGTATACCTGTAGTTTTAGCTACTGGGGAGGCTGAGGCAGTAGAATCACTTGAACCCGGGAGGCAGAGGTTGCAGTGAGCCGAGATCATGCCACTGCATTCCAGCCTGGGCAACAGAACGAGACGCTGTTTCAAAAAAAATAAATAAATGCTGGGCATGGTGGCTCACGCCTGTAATTCCAGCACTTTGGGAAGCTGGGGCAGGTGGATCACTTAAGGTCAGGAATTTGGGACCAGCCTGGCTAACATGATGAAACCCCCTCTCTACTAAAAATACAAAATTAGCCAGGCATGGTGGCACAGGCCTGTAGCCCCAGCTACTCAGGAGGCTGAGGCACGAAAATCGATTGAACCCAGGAGGCGGAGGTTGCAGTGAGCCGAGATCAAGCCACCGCAGTGCAGCCTGGGTGACAAGAGCGAAACTCTATCTCAAAAATAATAATACTAATAAATAAATAAAAATAAAATAAAATATAATAAAGATTATTTCACCCCTTAATGCTTCCTAGTTTCCACTTGGCCATGGATCCCTATTTAGTAAAACACTTTATCCCTAGCTTTAGAGTTAGTACAGCACAGAAATGACTCTGGCTCTAGAACACCTGGGTTTGTATCCTCTTCCATTTGCTAGCTCTGTGATTTTGGACAAGATACTCAATCTCTCTGTGCATCGGGTTCCTCATTTGTAAAATAGGATAATACAATATCAACTTCATAGGGATGTTGCCAGGATTAAGTGGATTAATGTGTAGAAGTGCTCAGAATACTGTTGATTAGATAGTAACACAATGTTAGCTATTATTATTCATCTGACTGCCAACCTCTGCTACAATTGTAACAGAAAATTTAAGAATTGAAGTTAAAGTCAGTTACAGAGCAACAAGATTTTTTCCTTTCCTCTTTGTTGCCAGTAAGATACAAAGAAATTAAAGGTGGCTCATGACTGTAATCCCAGCACTTTGGGAAGTGGAGGTTGGAAGATCGCTTGAATTCCAAGAGTTTGAGACCAGCCTGGGCAACATAGTGAGACCCTATCTCTATTAAAAAAAAAAAAAAAAAGGCCAGGTGCAGTGGCTCATGTCTGTTATCCTAGCACTTTAGGAAGCCGAGGTGGATGGATCACGAGGTTAGGAGTTTGAGACCAGCCAGGCCAACATAGTGAAACCCCGTCTCTACTAAAAATACAAAAAAAAAAAAAAAAAAAAAAAA
>NW_016807521.1:543175-571116 GCF_001698545.2 Rhinopithecus bieti | reverse complement strand
AAAAAAAAATTAGCCGGGCATGGTGGCGGGCACCTTAGTCCCAGCGACTTGGGAGGCTGAGGCAGGAGAATCACTTGAACCTGGGGAGTGGAGGTTGCAGTGAGCCGAGATTACGCTGCTGCACTCTAGCCTGGGTGACAGAGTGAGACTCTGTCTCAAAAAAAAAAAAAAAAAAAAAAAAAAAAAAAAAAAAAAAAAAGAAAAGAAAAGGAAAAAAAAAAAAAAAAAAGAAACTAAGATGGGGAGGTTATAAGGGGCCTTATTAGCCAAATCTATTGTATGTATCAAATTTCCATATAAACCTTTCTATGAAAAAGTGCTGCACTATCAGAACTATGATTAAATAGAGTGGTGAGTAAATGATATACAGAGAGAGAACCAGGAGATAAAGGCAGTATAATACATCACCTATGGGGCAGACCAGACCAACATAGAGTATAGATTTGTAGGTGGTAATTTGAAGCTACAGAAAAAGAAGAGATCACTTTGAGGCATCTCAACCCCTCAAATTCCACATATCAAAGAAAACATCATTTTTGACTGACACTCTTCCCTGATCAGAAAATAGTTCTACCATCCACCCAGAAACCCAAGACAAATACAGAAATAGGGTTCACTCTTCCTTCTCCCTCATCAACTACACTCAAACATCAGGACGGGTTGCAGTCTACCTTTTTGAATCTATCAGAAAAAAAATAAAATCTTTTGATTAAGTGAAGAGTCTTAAACATTTTTATGTCTTAAATTTACCTTCTATGAGCAGACTCCAGAGAAGACTGTCCAAGTCAGTGACTCTCAGCTGCGTGTGAGATGGGACAAAGGTTGTGGGATGGGGAGTAGATCCTGACTCCTGATGGCACATCTCACTTTTTCAAGGTATGGACAAATTATTGCTTGATTCTGATATGTGTCAGGTAGAGAATCACTACTGGAGAGAGCCACTGACACAGACAGGGAATGTCCTTTTCTTTGGGTGTGCTATGTGTATCTTGGGTGTTCTAAAACAGAAGAGAATTGTGAGGCAATGGGCTAACGAACTGCTACACTAGTACGCAACCTTATAGAGACAGATTGAAGCCTTGGCTAGTCTCTTCCTAAAGTCCTACAGGGAAGTGACCCAAGCTAGTTCAAAAGGTACTGGAAAAATAAAAAGCCAAAAGTTCTCAAAAGAATGAAGTCAATGTTCCCTTACTTTTCAGGTTATAACTTTATCTTTAATATCATACCACTTAATTTCTTTTTTCATTTAAAGGACCTTACTTTCTTCTCTTTTCGTGATTCTTTACATAAGTAAAATCACTAATTTCTCAGTTATATTATTTTGCTAATGACAGATGAAACATCTGACAAGGAATGTCTGTACAAAGAGTGTTTATATTGCTGGTGGAATTACGAGTGATTCCTTCTTTTTATTTTCCAAATCTTTTGTAATGTGGCCATATTACTTTTATTTTAAAAACTTTAAAATAAGGTATCTTAAAGTTTTATTTTATTCAAGTATTTCTTGCCCATGTTATTTAAGGACGCTGGCTGCAGTACCCATGTTACACCTGAAGAGGGCACTAACACATCCAATGGTAATCTCAGGCTAAGGAAAAAGGAAATCAGTCTTGCACCATTTCCAGCAGGAACAGCAGTAAACCTTACTGATTCCCAATCCGTTAATTTTATTACCGAATTTGGGGAACGCTCTTGTTTTGATTCTAAATAGCCATTTCCAAAAGTCAATTGACTTTACTCTCCCAAGTATACACCTCAAAGGTAGAAAAGAAGAGCTGTTCAAACACTTATTCTGAAAAGGAACAAATGTGAAAGAAATTTCAAGGTTTAGTAGTCTGTTAGCTTTACTTTCTTCTTCTTCTTCTTCTTCTTCTTTTTTTTTTTTTAAAGACAGGGTCTCACTCTGTCACCCAGGCTGGAGTGCAGTGGTGTGACTACAGCTCACTGTAGCCTCGACTTCTGAGCTCAGGTGATCCTCTTGCCTCAGCCTCCCAAGGCTACAGGTGCATGCCAGCATGCCTGGCTAAATTTTTTAATTTTTTTGTACAGATGGGGGTCTCAGTTTGTTGCCCACTCTGGTCTTAAATTCTTGAGCTCAAGTGATCTGCCCTCCTTGGCCTCCCAAAGTGCTGGAATTACAGGCGTGAATCATTGCACCTAGCTACTTCACTTTTTAAGAACAAATAAATCTCCAATTCATTTCACCTTCCTTGCAAAAGTTGCTTAAAATCTGTCTATAACACATCTCTAAGAACACTCAAACATGCCTAAAACAACTAAAAGGAAAAAAAAAGGCCATGCTTTATAACCTCAAAAGGAAACTGTTAATAAAGGGGAAACAGTTAAGCTTTTAATATGAACAATTTATGTAAAGACAGATGCAGACATTTTTACATAGATTATTTCTTTTCTTTGGTTACTTTCACATTAATAGTTATAATAAATGAAGCCACTTTTAAGTTGCAAAAGAGACATCAGGTGATGTGTTTGTAAACTCAGGCCCAAATTCTGTGGCTGCTGAAATGGGTTAACAGTCTGCTCTGCTACAGATTTATCCTTAACCAAAGAAATCCACCCCCTCAAAAGGCACAGAAAGATCACTGACAGAATACAAAGCTGACACTGTCAAAGACAGACACACATACTTTTGGCCACAGATAAGTCTGGCAGTAGGCCAGAGAAGCATGTAGGAACGCCTTTCAAACTTACGTTCATCTCACACTCTCAGAAAAAATAGTTGTTTGTTCATTAAAATAACCTACCATCCCCTTTGCCCTCAATTTCAGATTTATAAAACAGAAAACAAAATGGCATTGTCTACCCCTGCCCAGGTGAACAGTATGGATCTAAAAATGTGAACTTTTGACCTTAGTCACCTAAAGAGTATTTTCTTTTTTTCTTTCTTTCTTTTTTTTTTTGGAGACAGAGTCTCATTCTGTTGAGCAGGCTGGAGTGCAGTAGCATGATCGCGACTCACTGCAACCTCCGCCTCCTGGGTTCAAGTGATTTTCTTGCTTCAGTCTCCTTAGCAGCTGGGGCTACGGGCACCCGTCACCAAACCTGGCTAATTTTTCTATTTTTAGTAGAGATGGGGTTTGACCATGTTGGCCAGGGTCATCTCAATCTCCCAGCCACAACTGATCCACCCACCTCAACCTCCCAAAGTGCTGGGATTACAGGCATGAGCCACTGTGCCTGGCCATCCATCTTTAATTTTATGGTTAGTGCATTTTACCTAAGAAATCTTTGCCTACCCTATGTCATGAAAATATTTTCCTATGCATTCCTGGAAAAAAATTTTGGTTTTAGTTTTTACGTTCAGAGTTCTAATTCATTTTAATTTTTGCATGTCATGTGAAGTTAGAATTGTGGCAGGTGGCATTCTAAGATGGAGCTGGGCATGGTAGCATATACCCCTAGTCCCAGTTACTCGGGAGGCTGAGGTGGGAGGATCCCTTGAGCCCAGGAGGCAGCAGTGAGCTAGGACTGCAACACTGCACTCTGGCCTGGGCAACAGACCAAGACCCTATCGCAGGAAGGAAAAAAAAAAAAAAGGATTCTATGATGGCTTCCAAGACTCTTGCCCCTTGTTGTATATGCCTTGTATAACACTTTCCCCTGCCCCTAAATGTGGGCAGAACCTGTGAATATGATGGAATAGTCATTCTAGTTTTTGCATTTGAGTTTTTGCTATTAATATAAAACAACAAAATTGAGTTTTGTGTATTAATCTAATATCTATCCTGCAATCCTGCTAAGTTCACTTATTAATCCTAATAGTTGTTTTTGTGGATTTCTTAGGATTTTCTATGTAAACAATCATGTCATCTGTAAATGAAGAAAGTTTAACTTCTTCCTTTCCAATCCTGATTTCTTGTATTTCCACTTATTGCTGTAATTCAGTGGCTAGGACCTCCAGTATGATGTGTGTGTGTGTGTGTGTGTGTTTTTAGACAGAGTCTCCCTCTTATCACCCAGGCTGGAGTGCAGTAGTGTGAACTTGGTTAATTGCAATCTCTGCCTCTTGGGTTTAAGCGATTCTCCTGCCTCAGCCTCCTGAGTAACTGGGATTACAGGCGTGCACCACCATGCCCAGTTAATTTTTGTATTTTTAGTAGAAGTTTCACCATGTTGCCCAGGCTGGCCTTGAACTCTTGGGCTCGAGTGATCCACCTGCTTCAGTCTCCTGAAGTGCTAGGATTACAGGCATGAGCCACTGTGCCCGGCCTTCAAACTACAGAGTTCGTTTTTTTTTTTTTTTTTTTTTTTTTTTTGAGACGGAGTCTCACTCTGTCACCCAGGCTGTAGTGCAATGGCACGATCTTGACTCACTGAAACCTCCATCCCCCGGGTTCAAGCGATTCTCCTGCCTTAGCCACCTGAGTAGGTGGGATTATAGGTGCCTGCCACCGTGCCCGGCTAATTTTTGTATTTTTAGTAGAGACGGGGTTTCACCAGCTTGGCCAGGCTGGTCTTGAACTCGTGATTCACCCGCCACGGCCTCCCAAAGTGCTGGGAGTATAGGCATGGGCCATCGCGCCCGGTCCAGTTCACTTCTTTCATCTCTAGTTGTGCTGCTTATAATCCTTTGTGCGTAAGTGTGGTTCACGATTAAACAGAGGCTTAAATACAGTTTATCTACAGAATTTTAGGTTGTCATTCTCTGGATCTCTCCTTTCCAAGATTCCTCCTCCCCTTACATTCCACTGACTCAATGGTTGTGGCTGATCCAAATTCTGTCCACTGCTTAGGTTTTCTATGAAGGTTTGAGCCAACCTGCCAGGTACCCACTTCAGCCTGTCCTCTAGCTAAAAGCAGTAAAAATAAAAAACTAATTTCATGCTGTCTCTTCTTACATGTATCAACTCTCTTTCAGAATCTGACTGCTCCCATTCATTCTCCAGTGCCTTCAGGTCTTTGTTTTTTAAAAATTTTGTCCAGTTATATGCAGGAAGGTCAGGTCCAATAAAAACCTACTTGGCCATAAGAAAAGAAAACCAATCTGATGTTGCTTTTAAGAATTACTTCAGATTCCTTATATATGTAGGTATATAGGTTCATTTTTTTTTCTTATGGAATCTTTCCAGCCATAGATTCACTTTAAATGATACCAAGATAGGAATTACTTTGTATCCCTTGTTTTGTAACTCTTTTCATTCCACTTTAGCACACACCATCTGCTGGGTGCTCAACAATGTAGTTTTACTAATAAATTACAAACATTTTACATACCAGAAGACACTAATTTTGACAATAACTAGAAAAATAATGCACAGAGCTGGAAGTGAAAATGATAAGCAGTAGCACCCTAACACTGGGGAAATATTCACATATGTGTAAAAACAGACAAGTATAAGAATATTAACTTCAGGCCGGGCACGGTGGCTTATGCCTGTAATCCCAGCACTTTGGGAGGCCAAGGTGGCGGATCACACGGTCAGGAGATCGAGACCATCCTGGCTAACATGGTGAAATCCCGACTCAACTAAAAATACAAAAATAAAATTAGCCGGGCGTGGTGACGGGTGCCTGTAGTCCCAGCTACTCAGGAGGCTGAGGCGGGAGAATGGCATGAACCTGGGAGGCAGAGCTTGCAGTGAACGGAGACTGCACCACTGCACTCCAGCCTGGGTGACAGAGCGAGACTCCATCTCAAAGAAGAAGGAAAAAAAAAAAAAAAAGAATGTCAACTTCAGCACTGTGTATAATAGTAAAAAACAGAAAAGAATCTAAACCCTTATCAAAAGAAAATAATATATTCATACAATGGATTACTTTATAGCTGTTAAAAAGAATAAATTATATATATTCCAACATGAAGGAAGTTTAAAACCTAATGTTGAATGGAAAAAGTTATACAACAAACATGATAATATGAATGAATGGTTAAAAAGCATAAAACAATACAAACACATTTACTTAAAATAAACTGGAAGGATGTACCAGGTCCCTGATGGTGTTACATCTGGGGAAGGGGAGTGGCCAGGTGGTAATCAAAGAATCCTTTAGTTTGGAAGCAAATATGACTACCAATGCTAACAATTAATATAAGTTAATTCTACATATAGAGAAGATATGGGTGTATGCTGCCTTTGTACTTTTCTATATTTTTCCATTTCTTAAAAAAAAAAACTTTAACAACTTCAATGACCGTGTAATATTCGATTGCACAACTATACCATAATATACTCAACCAATCTCTAATTGTGAAGACACTGAGATATCTGCCACTATCATAAACAGTGCTACTATGAACATCTGTGTAGTTATTCTTGAACATTTTAAAAAAAGGATAAATTCCGGCTGGGCGCTGTGACTCACGCCTGTAATCTCAGCACTTTGGGAAGCTGGGGCGGGCGGATCATGAGGTCAGGAGTTCAAGACCAGCTGGCCAACATGGTGAAACCTGAGCTTTACTAAAAATATGAAAATTAGCCAGGCGAGGTGGCAGGTGCCTGTAATCCCAGCTACTTGGGAGGCTGAGGTGGGAGAATATCTTGAACCCGGGAAGCGGAGTTTGCAGTGACCTGAGATCGTGCCATTGCACTCCAGCCTGGGCTTTTTTTTTTTTTTTTTTTTTTTTTTAAAGGATAAATTGCTAAAACATGATTGCTAGGGCAATTCTAGGTCTGTTACATATTGCCAACCGCCTTCCAGAAAGGCTATAACAATTTACATGTACTCACCAAACTATATGCTATTTCCTTGCACCTTGCCAATCTGGATACTAAAACACAAAAAACTTTCTTCACTACACTAGGTATGTGAGAGGCAGGGATCTGATTTTCTTCCCCAAACTATGAGAGTCTATCATAACGTAATTACTGAGCAACCAACTATAATATCATAAAGGCTTCATTACAAACTGTTATGTAATATAACATAAAATAGCAAAAACAAACAGAAAACAAACCATTAATTCTTTCATTGTTTCTTTTGCCTATTTTCCCAAACAACTTTAGGCAGAATTAAAGCACAGTTTTTATCTTAGAAAGGAAGAATATGCAGATACACGTATTTAAAACTAGACAACTGGTTGCGTTTGGTGGCTCAGGCCTGTAAATCCCAGCACTTTGGGAGGCCAAGGCAGACGGATCACTTGAGGCCAGGAGTTTGAGAGACCAGCCTGGCCAACACGGTGAAACCCCATCTCTGGTAAAAATACAAAAAATTAGCTGGGCGTGGTGGCACACACCTGTAATCCCAGCTACTCAGGAGGCTGAGGCAGGAGAGTTGCTTGAACCCTGGAGGCGGAGGTTGCAGTGAGCCGAGATTGTGCCACTGCACTCCAGCCTGGGCAACAGAGTGAGACTCTGTCTCAAAAAAAAAATTAAAAAAAAAAAAAAAAGATAAATAAAACTAGACACTGATGCATTTTATTGAAATGGTTGATATTTTAATTTAATTTATGTATTTATTTAGACAGAGTCTTGCTCTGTCACCCAGAGTGGAGTGCAGTGGTGCAATCTTGGTTCACTGCAATGAAATGGATTATATTTTTAAAGATTTAGTCATAAATAAGACAATTTTAAAAGGTTTTCACTTTTGAAAGCTGCAAGAAAGACCTTTAAACTTCTTGGTCTAACTATACCAGTCTTCTTTAATTATCATCTAAAAATATACACTAATCACAGAATTTGGTCAGTGACAAATATTCTGAACTTCCACAGCCCTTTTCATCTCTCACGCTAGATTAAATAATTCAGTTGAGAATTACTAATAATTAGCATTTACACAGCACTTTATTTACTGCAACATACAAAGCAGGGCAAAATAATGATCACATTAACAAAGGAAGATGCTGAACCAATTAGACTAGTCATCTAAGGTCACGCTAAAACAAGAATTTGCCAGAATTAGACACTGGAGTTTTTGTAGCATAATTCCTATGTGCCTTAGTACTCAAAAGTTACTACCTATAAGAATTATGACAACTCAGGAAGAAATCTAGAATGTACCAGAGCCAGAGAATCATATTATTGAAATGATAATTGAAGACCATCTACTTCACTTTACATCCTCACTTTACAGATAAGAAATCTGAGGCCCCCGAAAGGTTATGTAAGTTAATTGTTCAAAATCATACTTCTAGGCACAGCACACCAAGAATTAGAACCCAGCACTCTTTAATCCAAATTCAGTGAGCTTCAAATACTAGAGTATAAGAGCTACCCTTAATCTGTAACTCAAAATTTTTGGTTTATCAAAAAGCCTCAATGTCTTCACTGATAATTGTTAGTGAAATAATTCATATCATTCATTCAACAAATAATTTTCCAGTACTTATTATGTAGCAGGCCCTGTATTTGGTGCTAAATCTGACCGAATATTTACTATGTGCTAGGCACTGCATTACCTGCATTTTCATATTTAATCCTCACAATACCATTACAAGGTTAAGTACAATTTATCTATTTTAAATATTAAAACTTAAGAAGATAAATCTACCTACAGTCTCCAGTAAGGAAATGCCCTTATAAAAAGTAAATAGTATAATCAAACACAAAATACATTTAGCCTAACAAAAATCTAATTTTCTTATAAATACTACAACTCTGTGTATGATTTCATTTGAAAAAAGATCTATAATCAAATAGTTTAAAAACCACAGACCTCTACATAGCACCTAACACTGACCATATAGTAGATGTAAAACTTGGTATTACATTAAAGGATGGGGGTCCCTTGTAGAGGGGCTTGAAAGATCCTTTTTTTTTTCTTGTACTTTCCAAGACCCCAGAACAGACAGCATTTGCAGTAATCTAACTGAAAGCCACTTGATAGAAAAGTGATCATTTGAAATAAATAAAAGACAAGAGAAGGGGTTTCTAGTACCATCTAATAATGAGTTTTGGCCTGAAGAATATTAAACAAGATAGAAAGTAGAAGAACGCATGAGTTCTCCTAAGTATTACTCACAAAATAGTACTACAATACTGGCTACCTACTTTCAGGGCATAAAATCTCTATAGTATATGATCACATTAATTAAAAGTTTCATTTACTATCTTTCCCAGCAGGAATTCCTTTATCTTTGATTGCTAAGATTCCACAAGACACATATCAAAAAACTCAAGTGCTACAAAGTGTGACTATTGTGGAGATTTAAAAATAAGCTTTGTATATAAGAACCTGATGATATTGGCCCTAATACCACCCTAGGGCCAATCTACAAGAAAAGAAGTAGACCGGGAGCGGTGGCTCACGCCTGTAATCCCAACACTTTGGGAGGCCGAGGCGGGCGGATCACAAGGTCAGGAGATCGAGACCACGGTGAAACCCCGTCTCTACTAAAAATACAAAAAATTAGCCGGGCGTGGTAGTGGGGGCCTGTAGTCCAAGCTACTCAGGAGGCTGAGGCAGGAGAATGGCATGAACCCGGGAGGCGTGGCTTGCAGTGAGCCGAGATCACGCCACTGCACTCCAGCCTGGGGGACGCAGTGAGACTCCGTCTCAAAAAAAAAAAAAAGAAGAAAAAGAAAAGAAGTAACTGGCCAGACGCAGTGGCTCACGCCTGTAATCCCAGCACTTTGGGAGGCCAAGTGGGCAGATCACAAGGTCAGGAGTTCGAGACCAGCCTGGCCAATATGGTGAAACCCTGTCTCTATTAAAAATACAAAATTCAGCCTGGCATGGTGGCTGACACCTGTAGTCCCAGTTACTCGGGAGGCTAAAGCAGGAGAATTGCTTGAACCCGGGAGGTGGAGGTTGCGGTGAGCCAAGATCTCGCCACTACATTCCAGCCTGGGTGACAGAGCAAGACTCTGTCTCAAAAAAAAAAAGAAAGAAAAGAAAAGTACCTTGAAATATAACCGGAGCATAGAAAAAAGTTTTAGGGGAAGACTAATGTTACAAAGTGGTCTACTGCTTTGGGAAATATTGGTATTAAGGAAACCAAATCAAGCAATCATTTAAAAAAAGACGAGAGAAGAATCTGCCTTTCCCATCATACAGTATATTTGTATTCTAGCCATAATTTTGTAGGTATAAATCAGACTAACATAAATGGCACGCTGATAAGTAATCAATCACAGAATTAACCACATGCAGTATTCTAATATAAATGGTTACCTGAGAAGTCTGTCAGAAGTCTTGCTAGGACATGCTTTTTTACCAATTCAGTCTTGCTAAGGCTGGAAACAGCATCTACCCTAGAAGTTTCTCTGATAGTAGTGGGTTTTTGGGAAATCCCAAGATCGGATCCATTCTTGACATTATGTTCTAGGATGTCATATGATCTCTGTGGCCAAGATTCTGGGGCAAATGTGAAAGTTTGCTTCAGTACTTCTTCAGAAGGCAATTCTGCGTCATGCTGTGCAGAAGCTGACTTCTCAACCTGTCTTTCACCTAATTCTTTAAGAGCCTTAATTGTGAGCTGTTCTTGTTCTAAGTCAAGAGATGCTACTGGAGTACCCTGGGTAGGGAAAACACCTAGAGGCTCACTTCCATTTGTTTCTTTGCTTTGTTCACTGTATTTGCTTCCAATGCCTTTAATTTCAGAACCACTGGACTCACTTTCATGTAAGACTTCTACAGGAGGAGTTGTTTTAAAGTCTGTCATCTTCTCTGATATTGCTTTAAAGGCATTTCCTTCACTATCTACTATTCCTTTATCTCTGGTTTCTGTAAAGGCTGCTATCAGGTCCTCTGGGGAGGAATCATCTATATGTTTAACATTTTTCCCATGTAATGACTCCAAGTAGGCAGATGTTGTCACATTTAATGAGAATTCTGTCTCATTAAAAACATTTGGAGACACTGTTGAAGGAAGTTTGGGGTTCTCAGTAGTAACAGGCTTTTCAGGAGCAACTTCACTCACATCTTCTAAGCCGACATTTATTTTGGGTACTTTTGCTGCCTCACTAGCTGGACTCCTTCCAAGAATATCAGGTTGCTCTTGATGCAGCTCAGAGTCACTGACCAACTCTTGAAAGTTTTTAGATGTTTTTTCTTCTCTCTTATAACTGGGAATCTCTTTGATTTCTCTTTCACCTGTTTTTACAACAGCACTTGGAATGGAAACAGGTTTTTCAGCTTGAATTTTCTTATTTTCAAATGATAGATCTGTTGTGATGTCCTCTATTACTGTGTCATCAGACTCACCAGAACTATCAGCTTCTGTGATTTCTCCCAATGCAGAGCTCTGCCATTTCATTTCATCTTTCAGGTGGTCGTCAGGTAAAACCACTTTCATTGTGGCCACTCCAGAACCCAAAGAGTCACATTTCTCAGGTGGAGATCCAGGTAATTCTGCAAGTGTTTCACCCTGTTTCTGCATATTGCCTTGCACACCTTTGATACTGAATTCTTTTGTGGAATTGAAAGAGTCGGGTATAGGTTTTCCAGTGATAGCATTTTCTTGCAGGAGAGATGCTTCTGTCCAATCACCTGTTGATTTAGTGATGGGAGTGCTCCCATTAATAGAACATACAGGAATTTTCTGATGAGTGTTAACTTTAAGATTTACAACTGGAATTTCTGAATTATATTCACTCATGTCAAGTCCTGTAGTTTTTGTGATGCAGTCAGAAGATTTATCAGTCTGTTGTTTCACTTGGGGAACCAGATCCCAAGTCAGTATTTCGTTAGTAAAGTTATGCATGTCATTCACGCATCTAGACACCTCTTCCAGTGCTGCATTTGTGTGTGAAAACTGCCTACTGAGCAATGCAGACATTTGATAACGTCCTGCCTCTTTATTTCTCAGTGGAAAAAGCTTGTCATTAGTCTCTGAAATGTCTTCGGATGATTCTCTATCAGTGTGCATAGACCAGCTACCAAAATCATCTGTGCTCTCCTTATACGAGTCTTTAAATTCTTTGTCAAATGCTGCTTTGTCAATAATTACTTCAAATGGTGATTCAGGGGAATCCTTTTCAATAACACCATCTCCTGAAACTTTGGATGGGGACAAAGAGTATGTATATATGCCTTCTATCTTAGAGTTTTCAGTAGGTGGTTTCTGGGCTGTTAGCAGGGTGAATCTGTCATCAGCATCCAATGCAGTTTTAGCTTCCCTACTTGATACCTCATTTGGGTTCTTGGTCTCTTTATCTATTTGCTCTTCCACTTGACCAATTTTCTTTGAAAGCAAGGCAGGATGCTCTGGGAAACTGGCTGGAATAGAAGGACGGTCACAATGAACTTCTGCTGCAAGAGAAATTGGAGAGTCTGATATGTTGTTGCTGATCCCCTGAGGCTTTTCCACCTTTTTCATATCCAGAAGATCCAAGTGGTCTTTTCCTTCTTTGGCTAAAATAGGCTGGCTCCCTACCACATTGCTTTTTTCTCCATGTAGTATTGTAAGGCCATTGTTATGTATTTCAGAAGATGAAAGAAAGGAAGAAGTCATAATTTCTGAAGATGGCTCATCAGAACAAAGAGAGCTCAATCCCTCTATGATCAGAATTTCAAAGAAAATAATTGTTTACCAGGCACAATTACACATTAGCTAGCCAAGCCAAGCAGCATGCTTTTTACTTTTTAAATTACATAAATATATATATATACACACACACACAGGATGTATATATACACACATAAATATGTAACAAAACGATCAAGTTATCCTACAGGACATGCATAAAGCTGCCAACAGTGAAACAGAAAAGCCATATCATGCCACGAACTGCAAATAACAAAAAAATTTCCTAACAAATACTTTTTGGACTACTTTTCCATTGTAAAGAGAAAGCATAAAGAAGGGCAGAAAGACTGAGAAATCTTGGGAGGTTTTTTATTATTTTGGTAGCGCTAATCAACAAAAGCAAAATAATTTATACAAAATAAATAACCTGATACTATAAAGAGTTGATAGACTTCAATCTGTAAGCTGAACAATTCAGAGCACAGACTGCCTCTATAAATCCACTATTATAGTCTCACAATCTGAGAAGGAAAAAAACAAGTGGCCAGACTTGTTTTTGATTTTTAGGAGATGCAGTAGACCCTCCCTGAACCTGAAAATGAGACTAGAATTATTCTATTCTATCCACAGGAAGAATCTGTCCCATGTACAAATAAATAGCTGTGATGTTCTAAACTAAAGGGTACTGAAAAGGTGGACCCCTCCAAAATCTTTTTTTTTTTTTTTAATACAGAGTCTTTTTCTTGTTGCCCAGGCTGGAATGCAATCGCATAATCTCAGCTCACTGCAACCTCCACCTCCCAGGTTCAAGTGATTCTCCTGCCTCAGTCTCTCAAGTAGCTGGGATTACAGGCAGGCACCATCAAGCCTGGCTAATTTTTGTATTTTTAGAAGAGACGGTGTTTCACCATGTTGGCCAGGCTGGTTTCAAACTCCCAACCACGAGTGATCCACCCGCCTTGGCCTCCCTAAGTGCTGGGATTACAGGTGTGAGCTGCCCACGCATGGCCCCTCCAAAATCTCTTGTACTAACTTGTCATTGAAATCAATATTGTACTGTGCAAATAGATTTCTTTGGTTAAGACAGAGTTAACTGGGCCGGGTGCAGTGGCTCACCTGAGGTCAGGAGTTCGAGACCAGCCTGGCCAAAATGGTGAAACTTCGTCTCTACTAAAAATATAAAAAAATTAGCCAGGCGTAGTGGCAGGCACCTGTAATCCCACCTACTCAGGAGGCTGAGGCAGGAGAATCCCCTGAACCTGGGAGGCGGACACTGCAGTGAGCTGAGGTCATGCCATTGCACCCCAGCCTGAGTAACAAGAGTGAAACTCCATCTCAAAAAAAAAAAAAAAAAAAAAAAAGAGTTAACTCCAGAATTACTTTTAAAATAGAAAATATCCTTCTCAAAGTAATATGTTGTCTTATCAGTTAATAAGCCATCAATCTACCACACTGTTTTCTAACTTCCTACTCTAACAAGTTTTTACGGGGAAAAGGATCAAAACAAATATCCCAAGGGCTGGTGCTTTCTTACTTCACTTATTTGTTTGTATTTGAGACAGGGTCTTCCTCTGTCCTCCAGGCCAGAGTGCAAGTGGTGCAATTGTGGCTCATTGCAGCCTTGACCTCCTGGCCTCAAGCTATCCTCCCACCTCAGCCTCCCAAGTAGCTGGGACCACAGGCACATGCCACCACACCTGGCTAATTTTTAAACTTTCTACAGACATGGTGCCTCGCTACATTGCCAGGTTGGTCTCAAACTACTGGGCTCAAGCAACCTGCCCACCTTGGCCTCCCAAAGCGCTGGGATTATAGGCATGAGCCACCAAGCCCAGCCCTGGGTGCTGTCTTTCTTGCATACTCTTGTATCTTTGGAGGTGGAACAAAGTGGGTCTTAAATAGCCCCAAATAAGTGAATCCAAGATTCAGCTTGGTCAGCTGAGACCTAAGTAGGCTCAGGACAGCAATGCCTTGAGCATGAATAACTGGGAAAACGTGACAGAGAAGTTCTTTTAGGATTATCTTTATTCAGCCTATGTTCCCTTTCTCATGTAAACATCCGAATACCAGATAAAAGCAAAATTATGACATCATTCAAAATTATTTTATTAAAGACAAAAATATTTTACAATAAATAAAATTCCACTATTATAAAAATGTTTTGAAATGCCATATAAAGTTCCCCTACTTCAACACATCATGAAATTTGATGTAATAAGAGCTGAGCTTTAGAAATAGTATAACTGAAACCTGGTTATTAGAATAAAAAGTCTTTGTACATTAAGGAAAACGGTTAAAGCTTGGTGGCAAAGCTGTATTACCAAAACAAAACACTTGAAGTAAACTATAACTCATATGTAGTTCTAATTTAGTAAAATATGGTTTGCATCTGCCATCATATAGTATGGATATTCAGCACGACTAGATTAGGGCATAACAGAAATGAAGCCCAGCACTGTAGGTTAAAAGGTTCAAATATCTGAAGTGTAAAGTACTACAGATCACATTTAAATCAGAAATATTCCACAGTCTGAGCCATGCATTGTTACTGAAGCTACCAGTGTTTCTACCAGAAAGCATTCAGTGAACTACAGTTATTGTAAAACTGTTTGGAAACCTCTCTCTTCAAACAACTCTGAGTTAAGTCAAACCGACTCCACCCCACAGGGAAGGTTCAGCTTATATGTTTTTTTATGTGTTTTTTGTGTGCTTTTTTAAGACAGAGTCTAGTTCTGTCGCCCAGGCTGGAGTGCAATGTTGTAATCTCGCCTCATTGTAACCTCCGTCTCCCAGATTCAAGCAATTTTCCTGCCTCAGCCTCCCGAGTAGCTGCGATTACAGGCGTGCACCACCACACCTGGCTATTTTGTATTTTTAGTAGAGACGTGGTTTTACTACACTGCCCAGGCTGGTCTCGAACACCTGAGCTCAAGCAGTCTGCTCGTCTCAGCCTTCCAAAGTACTAGGATTACAGGCATGAGCCACTGCGCCCAGCTAGCTTATGGAGATGGAGATTTCAGATGATTCAGATCTGTCATCTTACAGATGAAAGTCTACAAAATGAATTAGTAATAATTCAACAAGTATTTATTGAGTGCCTACCACGTGCCAGACATTGTTTTAGAAACTGGGCTTAAAGCAGTGAATAAAATAGAAAAAATTTCTTGCCTTTATGGAGCTTACAACACAGAGGGGAAGGCAGACAATAGGCAAAATCAGTAAGTAAAATGATGATGACAATGATATAGTGGTGATGGTGCTTGATTAAACTAAAAAGAAAGCAACCAAATTGAATGCTAACCAAAGAATATTCACATCACTGGGAAGAGCACAGTAAAACTGTCTATGCTTTAGCAGGACACAAACTGCTCAGTTTATCAGCTTTGCTTTTCTCTTAACTTCCTTGAACTTTTAGTACTCCAAAACTTTCAAGTTAGGTGTAGAATAATCTTAGGTAAAACTAAAGATAAAGTTAGAAGTCCTATTTTCAGAATACTAAGAAGTCCTCTACTGAGCACCATAATGGCCTGACAGACTTCAAACATTAAAGATTATTTAGGCTGGGTGTGGTGGCTCATGCCTGTATCTCAGAACTTTGGGAGGCAGAGGAGGGAAGACCGCTTGAGTCCAAGAGGTCAAGATCAGCCCGGGCAACATGGTGAGACCCTGCCCCTAAAAAAATAGAAAAATTAGCTGTGCATGGTGGCACGTGCCTGTAGTCCCAGTCACTTGGGAGGCTGGAGTGGGAGGATTGCTTGAGTTTGGGAGGTCAAGGCTGCAGTGAGCCACGGTCATGCCACTGCACTCCAGCTTGGGTGACAGAGTGGAGAAAAAAAGAAAAGAAAAAAAGAAAAAGAAAAGGAAAAAAAAAGTAAAGAAAAGGAAAAAAGAAAAAGAAAAAAGATTACTTAATATGACATGGTTACTAGATATATTTAAAAAAACCTCTAATAATGTTCCCTAATAAAAATGTTATAACTTACTATTTAGGGTGTATATTATTTTTGGGGGCAAGCTCAGACGGTAAACAGAGCTCAGTGCTGCCTTCATTTCTCAGTGATTGTGAGATGCAGGCGCTAATCATTATTGTCAGTCAAGCCTTCCCACGTGTAGAAAAATAAGGTAGCATCATCATCTGAGCTTTAACTTTCATTATTTTGTTTAGAATTTCAGCAAATGACAAGACCATTTTTGGCTAGCTGAAACCCTAACAAATTTGGACAGAGCTGACCTGTACCAAGACAATGGGAAAAACTGGGCTGGAAGTAAAAAGTGTATAAAGGCATGAAAACATTAAATAGAATGAAGACCAAAAACTAATAAGCCTTTTAGAACAGCTCCGATAAGCAAAGACTCTTCCAATTGGTCAGTATGGCACTTGTAGTCACTAGTGTTGCACAAGTCAGTACGTGGCAAAAGGACAGAAAAGTCTAGTGAATCTGAAGGCAGTTAGCTCCTAAAACACTAAACACTGTAAAACTGTCTGGTGGAATAAATCTGGATTATTTTATGTCTCAGAAAATGTCTACCACTTTTCTTTTTTCAAAGATTCATCCCTTCACATGCACTCCAAGAGCCTTTCAACATTACTGAAAACAAATTGCCATCAAAACTCTCATTATGAACACTTTCTAAATTAGTTCTTTGCTATAATGGAATTTAATGTGGATATTCATTTTCAAGAGTTCTAATCACTTACATGGTGCTACTCTAATTATTAACAAATAAGGTCATAGATCTAGTAGATTTACTAAAAAGGTAACCAGCTGGGTGTGGTGGCTCATGCCTGTAATCTGAGAAGCCAAGGTAGGGAGATGGCTTGAGCCTAGGAGTTTGAGACCCACCTGGGCAACACAGTGCGACCCCATCTCTACAAAAAAATTAAACAATTAGCCAGGTATGGTGGCATGCACCTGTGGTCCTGACTACTTGGGAGGCTGAAGTGGGAGGACTGCTTGAGCCCAGGAGGTCGAGGCTGCAGTGAGCCATGCACTCCACCCTGGGTGACAGAGCAAGACCTTATCTCAAAAAAAGGGGGGTGGGTGAGAATCAATATATGGTAAGAGGTAAAAAATGTCATATCCCCACAATGATCATGAACATGTTCTCAAACTTATCAAGTACTCAGCTCCATGATTACTCATCTTCTTAAACTCTAAATACTCCACTGAGATATATTATCTGAAACAAAGACTAGGAAATTAGTTGGTAGTCATATTTTAAATTCTAAATTTTTAGACCCAAATAAATTTTTTTTTTTTTTTTGAGATGGAATTTCACTGTTTTAGCCCAGGCTGGAGTGCAATGGTGTGATCTCGGCTCACCGCAACCTCCGCCTCCTGCGTTCAAGCGATTCTCCTGCTTCAGCCTCTGGAGTAGCTGGGATTACAGGCATGCGCCACCATGCCCAGCTAATTTTGTATTTTTAGTAGAAACGGGGTTTCTCCATGTTGGTCAGGCTGGTTCGGAACTCCCGACCTCAGGTGATCTGCCCACCTTGGCCTCTCAAAGTTCTGGGATTACAGGCGTAAGCCACCATGCCCGGCCAAAAAATTCTTATTAAAAAATTCGAAGTCGGCCAGGTACGGTGGCTCACGCCTGTAATCCCAGCACTTTGGGGGCCGAGCTGGGCAGATCACGAGGTCAGGAGTTCGAGACCAGCCTGACCAACATAGAGAACCCTGTCTCTACTAAAAATAGAAAAAATTAGCAGAGTGTGGTGGCGCATGCCTATAATCCCAGCTACTCAGGAGGCTGAGGAAGGAGAATCGCTTGAACCCAGGAGGTGGAGGTTGCAGTGAGCCAAGATCACGCCATTGCATTCCAGCCCAGGCAACAGTGTGAGACTCCATCTCAAAAAAAAAAAAAAAAAAAAAAAATCGAAGTCCTCTCATCCCAATTACTAATTGTGTGTCCCTGAGTAAACTGCTTAATCCCATCTCATCAAAATCTCATCAAAATGGGAAAATTAAAGCACCTAACTTTAGAACTGCTGTGAGGATTAAATGAGTTAATACATGTTCACAGCAGTATCTGCCACTTAGTAAATCCCCAATAAATGTCCCCAAACACCACATTCTCAAAAAACTCTCTTGACATAGAGACTCCAGGTGAGAGAAAAGGCATATTGGCAAATTGTAACCACCTTCATCTGGTATAATATAATACAGAAAATCCTCATGTAGAGCTTTAGACACTTTCCCTTCTACCATTCACATATTAAGGGAAATAATTCAAAGAGCTTTTATTTACTTTTATTTACTTCAAAATCTTGGGTGATGCAACGTCTGAATATGTTGGTACAAACCAAACGCCTATGGCATCCCAAGAATTATGCTAGGTTCTATGCAGATAAAGATGTTTGAGAGCCCAGCCTGGCATGGCGGCTCATGCCTATAATCTCAACACTTTGGGAGGCTCAGGTGGGAGGATGGCTTGAGCCCAGAAGTTAGACGAGCCTGGGCCAAATGATGAGACAGACCCCTTCTCTATAGAAAATTTTAGGGCCTGGTGCGGTGGCTCACGACTGTAATCCCAGCACTTTGGGAGGCTGAGGCGGGCAGATGACCCGAGGTTGAGAGCTTGAGACCAGCCTGACCAACATGGAGACACCCCATCTCTACTAAAAATACAAAATTAGCCGGGAATGGTCGCACATGCCTATAATTCCAGCTACTCAGGAGGCTGAGGCAGGAGAATCACTTGAACCTGGGTGTGAGCCGAGATTGGGCCATCACACTCCAGCCTGGGCAACAAGAACGAAAACTCTGTCTCAAAAAAAAAAAAAAAAAATTTTTTTTTTTTTAATTAGCTTGGTGTGGTGGCACATGCCTGTGGTTCCAGCTACTCAGGAAGGTAGGTGAGCCGGGGAAGTCGAGACTGCAGTGAGCCCCAATTGACCCACAGAGTTCACCCCGTCTCAAAAAAAAAAAAAAAAACCCAAAAACAAACGAAAACCCACAAGAGAACTCAACAAATAAGAAATTCTAAGCCAACATTGAAAGATAACTAACTTTTCCTTTTTTTGAAACAGTCTCAGTCTCACTCTGTCAACCAGGCTGGAGTGCAGTGGCCTGAACTCAGCTCACTGCAACCTCTACCTCCCCAGTTCAAGGGATTCCCCTGCCCCAGGCTCCCGAGTAGCTGGGACTACAGGCACACACCACCATGCCCGGGTAATTTTTGTATTTTTAGTGGAGATGGGTTTTGCCATGTCATCCAGGCTTGTCTCAAACTCCTGACCTCAAGGGATCCACCACACCCAGCCAGTAAATTTTCCTGAACAAAATGTTTCGCAAATGATCTTTACCACCAACAGGGTCAAAGTATATTTTAGTTCAATGTACAACCAGTTGAACAATTTAATAACCAAGCACAGAGACAGCCTTTGGCACAATTTTTCACAATCCCTCTCAAATTTAAGAGTAACTACTAGTTCTCCACGGGGTTTATCTCTGATTTACTGCCTCTGTCCTTCCTAAAGAGGACAGAGCTCAGGAATCTGTATTACAAGGTTCCCAGGCAACAAACTTGGTTTCAGAATCACAGCCTTAATATATCTGGTATGTGTTGGAAGGGCAGAAAGATAACGGCCATACTTCAGAGCTCTGGTCCCATAAAATCCCACAGGAGGAGCCACTCTCATGGCTTCTCCTCACACAGATGGGCTTGAACTCGGCACAACTTAAGAGTAGCAAGGCATGCAGCAGGAGTGGTCTTCCCTTGCCTAAACACTTCCATATACTAATTCTAAAGTATAGTAATTCTGCATTTTTATTGGAATAAGGAAAAAACCACATCTGACTAGAAAATCTGGTATGAGAATTGAGGCAGCAATTTCTCTCTTTTATGCCCAGAGTATTTTATCCTTCAGAGCAAGATGGGGAGTTTAAAACAACATGATCAAAAAAAAAAAAAAAAAAAAACTACAATGTCTAAGACTGGGCACAGTGGTGGCCGCCTGTAGTCCCAGCAACTCAGGAGGCTGAGGTGGGAAGATTGCTTGAGTCCAGGAGTTTGACACCATCCTGGGAAACACAGTGAGACCACATCTCTTAAAAAACAAACAAACAAACAAACAACAAAAAGTACTTATGAGTAAATACATTTGAATTGAAAATCCTTCATATACTATTTATTCTGCTTCTTTTCCTCAAAGTGTCTCTTAGATAAAGATTTAGTACTCATCTACTCAAGTACTTACAACTTCATTACTAAAAACAAAATGTGATCTATAATTAAGGAATAAGGAATGTTATATCCTATATCAAAGAGTTCTTCCTAAAAAGAGTAAATAGTTTAAAATTAGGTTATAGTTACCATGTTGTTAATTACCCGCTCACCTAAGAAATTCATTACTTTTTACTAAAAGGATATGTATAACATGGAATCACTATATACATCAGTGAACAATGGGTGCCAGCCTGTAGTAGCCACTAACTTACTTTTTCACATCCATACTATGCATATTCATTTGAGGGAGGTTTGAAATATTCAGGTATAGGTTTTCCTACACTTGAATTTTCTCATGTTCACAAAACAAGACAAATTCGTGCAAAACAGTATCAACAACTTTCAGCCACAGCATCAAAATAGGAAGTTAGCCAGCAGACACTCTGCAGCCAAGCTAGATTCTAAACAAAAAGTCTCTTTTACACAAAGAAAATGTTTTCTTTTGTTTTGTTTTGTTCTGTTTTTTTTTAAAAAAGGCTGTAACTGGCAAATTTATTTTTTTCCTCAATGCTTGCCCCCAAGTTCAGGGTTGTAACTTCCTATTCCAGATGCCTACTGCATTAGTCAAATTGAATGCAAGCGTTCATTAATGCAAATGTGCTTCCAATGCGGCATGGTGGATGGATCCTCTCTTTCCAATCTCATTTTCACCTACTTTTCTTCCAATGCTTTCTAAAGAAACAGTATTTTCCAGCTTCCACTCTTATCAAAGGTTTTGAAAAGTCAAACAAAATTTCAGTCTGATTTTGTTTTTGTTGGAGGAAGCATATACCCCAGATGATACTAAATTATATCACTAATAGCGTTAATATGGTCAAAACAATAGTATCTACCTCTTCTGCTGTCATGATTTTAATATTAACTTCAAAACGCCATCTCTAAAAAGAAGTCAAACCCTAAAATATAGCTAGTTTATCTGATCATCTTTATTACAGGTACAGCAGTTATGACCATGGCTTTGGCATCCTCCATCTGTCACTTACTTGCTGTGTTACCTTGAGCAAGTGATTTCACCATTTTCAAGTCATTTCAATTGGTAAAAGAGCCAGTCCCTTTCCTTCATAGAACTGCTTATGAAGATTAAATGAGATGATTCATTTAAAGTTTACTGGGCATAGTAAAAGTTCAATAAAAATTAGCCACATACTACATCTATACTCTGTCAATATCTTCATATGTTTTTATGAAGTACAGGAAAACATTAAAATGTAATCCACTATTTTGAAACTCTCAGGGATTAGGCTGAAATATAATGTTGCTTCATGGAAAAAGGAAGCCATAAGCAAAAGACTGCAAGGACTACTCAGGGGTACTCTATTGACATTCTAATTAGAAATCTATTCATATCAAAAGTTTAACTTCCTAGCTTATGTAGCTATATTCTCAAAGCACTACAATTTAGTAAATATCACAAAATTTACTTTAAAAAACTTTAACTGCCTTTTACTCAGTCTGAACAGGATAAAAAAAATCATGTCATTCTTAAATCTTAAAAAGTCCTATTTAGCTCAGGTATGGTGGCTCATGCCTGTAATCCCAGCACTTTGGGAAGCTGAGGTGGGAGGGCCGCTTGTGCTCAGGAGTTCAGCCTGGGCAACCTAGTGAGACCTTGTCTCTGTTTTTTTTTTTTTTTTTGAAGTCCTATTATTACTACATATTGCTTAACATGATTGGAGTATATAAAAATAGCCACAATTTCCCTAAGTCTAGATAGCTAAGGTATATGAAGCCAAAGAAATTAGTTGGGTTAGTGTCAGTGACGGACTCAAGGTGCATGCTGGTGGCAGTAGTCACTTTCAGAGGCCCATGTGGAAGTGGACTATTCCCAGAGCCCTCATCTCCCTCCCAGGGTTTTAATATAGTTAACCAACTATATCAACAGCTTCCTCTTCCCTTATTTTCACTAAGGCAGACTGGAAGCTACCAGTCTTGGCTACCCTAGAAAACACCTAATCATCTGCCAAGGTGTTCCCTCAAACAACTGAACAGACTAACCTCTAGACCACCAATGGCGTAGGGTCCCACTGGGCTACTTTTCCATCATGTGTTTTGTTTATTTGTTTGTTGCAGGAGAAAATGCGACTAATAGAGGTTAAATGAAACCCATTCGAGAATAGGGCATTCTTTTTGTTTTGTATTGTTTTTGAGATGGAGTTTCGCTCTTTCGTCCAGGCTGGAGTGCAATGGCGCGATCTTGGATCATTGCAACCTTTGTCCCCCAGGTTCAAGTGATTCTCCTGCCTCAGCCTCCCGAGTAGCTAGTATTATAGGTGCCTGCCACCACACCTGGCTAATTTTTGTATTTTCAGTAGAGACGGGGTTTCACCACGTTGGCCAGGCTGGCCTTGAACTCCTGACGTCAGGTGACCTGCCTGCCTTGGCCTCCTAAAGTGCTAGGATTACAGGTGTGAGCCACTGCGACCAGCCGGATAGGGCATTCTTAATTACCTTTTTACAATAACGCTATTCTCAATCTACACCGGTCAAAAAAAATTTTTTGTAAGCAAAAACGAAGAGTAAGTATATGCTATCTTACAAATTCTAATACACACTGTGAAACTGAAGCCTATTTAAACATTCATTTTAATTTAAATCCTTTTTATTTACCTCCCTTCTACTTGAGTGCACATGTAATTTCTGTTAACCAGGGATTAAAATAATTTTTAAAGCTATGACAGTTATCTTTTCAACACGTCATACATTAGGTATGTTAGCCATGGGTTACATGGGGTTACACTGTTACACCGTTTAGAGTATCAACTATCCCTTTTCTTTTTATTTATTTATTTATTTATTTAGACAGAGTCTCGCTCTGTTGCCCAGGCTGGAGTGCAGTGGCGTGATCTTGGCTCACTGCAAGCTCCGCCTTCCGGGTTCACACCATTCTCCTGCCTCAGCCTCCTGAGTAGCTGGGACTACAGGCGCCCGCCACCACGCCCGGCTAATTTTTTTTTTTTTGTAGTTTAGTAGAGATGGGGTTTCACCGTGTTAGCCAGGATGGTCTCGATCTCCTGACCTCATGATCCGCCCGTCCCGGTCTCCCAAAGTACTGGGATTACAGGCGTGAGCCACTGCGCCCGGCCTAACTATCCCTTTTCTATATGAAAAAAGTGACTTGGCCTGGCGACGTGACCCATGCCTGTAATGCCAGCACTTTGGGAGGCCAAGACAGGCGAATCACTTGAGGTCAGGAGTTTGAGACCAGCCTGGTCAACACGATGAAACCCCGTTTCTACTAAAAATACAAAAATTAGCTGGATGTGGTGGTGCATGCCTGTAATCCCAGCTACTCAGGAGGCTGAGGTGAGAGAATCGCTTGAACCTGGTGGGTGGAGGTTGCAGTGAGCTGAGATCACGCCATTGCACTCCAGCCTGGGCGAAAGAGTAAGACTCCATCTCAAAAAAAAAAAGAAAAAAGAAAAGAAAAAAAAATAGTGACTTAAGATTAGAATGTATTCTTAAATATCTGAAATACAGGAGAGGAAATAATTATTTGTTCTATTTATACTATATTTTTCTTCCACAGTAGAATAAATTTAATACCTATTTGCTTAAATTATTTTCTCCTAAGGAAAAAAAAAACCCTTAAAAATATAAATATGGTCAAGTTCCAAATGTCAAGAACAACTTAACTACTTAATATGTTCGAGTTACTTTCTAACATTAACAAAATTTCTATCTTTTAATGTAAACATGTTAATTTCAGAGGTCATTATTTGGCTCACAAGATATCCAAATTCACATAATAAGGCACATTATAAAGGAATTGGGGTTCTAATGTCATCAGTTTAAATTAAAATAAACAAATTATTGGTCAAGTGTGGTGGTGGCTCATGCTTATAATCCCAGCACTTTGGAGGGCTGAGGTGGAAGGACTGGTTGAGCTCAGGAGTTCCAGACCAGCCTGGGCAACATAGCAAAACGTTTCTACAAAATAAAAATTAAAAAATTAGCAGGGCATGGTGGCATGTGCCTGTATACAGTCCCAGCTACTCAGGAAGCTGAGGTGGGGGGATCACTTGAACCCAGGAGATTGAGGCTGCAGTGAACTATGAATGTGCCATTGCACTTCAGCCAGGGTGACAGAGTGAGACCCTGTCTCAAAAAAAAAAAAAAAAATTCCCTACCACGTTTCCTAAGGAGCAGGTTTAACCAGGCAAAAGTTTCACTAATTTTTTTTTAAATCCCATTATGTTTGTATTCTTATAAGGTAAAAGTCTTTTGCAGCTACAGAACTCCACAATCTATCTAGTGATTTTAATTACTTTTTCCTTTTTTAAAATAAAGGTTCTCAATTGACCTGTATTTGGGTCTAGTACAGCAGCACAAATGAAGTAATACTTTATTATTAGTATAAATTGATGAAGCACATAGTACCCTCTCTTTCAGCTTCTTGGCAATGTTACCTCCACAAACTGATTCCCTTCCCTACAGATTGACAGATTAAAAACAAAACAAAACAAAGCCACAACTCAATCTCTAGGACAAGAAGCCCTGGTTGCCAAAAGTCACATAACTGACTTGTTCAATGTTCCTAGGCAATTTGGAACTAGCCTAACTTTTATGACGTATCTCAGATAAATTCACATTAAAATACCCTAGCTAGGTTGGTATTTTTCTGGTTCAGTGGAAGCACACTTTTATACTGTTTTTCCAAAACTGCTACCTCTCTAAACCAGTTTCATAGCTGCAAATCAATACATTAAATGCATTCTAGGGGTTGGGTGTTTTCTGAGCCACAATTTTGTTGCTGTTGGTGGTGGTGGTGGTGACACACGGTCTTGCTCTGTCACCCAAGCGGGAGTGCAGTGGCATGATCATCGCTCACTGCAACCTCTAACTCCTGGGCTTAAGCAATCCTCCCACCTCAGCCTCCTGAGCAGCTGGGACTATAGGCATGCACCACCAATGCCTGCATTTTTTTTGTAGACACAGGGTTTCACCATGTTGTCCAGGCTGGTCTCAAACTCGTGAGTTCAAGTGATCTGCCCGCCTTTGCCTCCTGAAGTGCTGAGATTACAGGTGTGAGCAACTGCACCTCGCCTCTGAGCCACAATTCTATCTGCTCCAAATTCTGGTGGGCAAGTTTTTAATTTTAAAGAAATACTCAAAACTACACCTGAAGTTTATGCTATGTTACAGAGTCCACCCAGCCTCATTTTATTTTATTAACCATTACAGGAAACCCACTGGAAACTGCTAAATAGAAAGAATCAGCTTGTAATTAGTTTTTATTTTAGGGGATTTGGGTGCAATAGAAGACTTGTGCCTCATATCCCCAGTTACAGCCTCTTTCTCAACATTTTTCTTTTACCAATGCACACAAAAAAATTACAGACTTGCCTTGTGAGGTCGAAAATAGAGATACAGGCTGAGAGGAAGAGGAAGAAACAAAGGAATCTGAAAGAAAATATACAGCATGAGAATGTGACAACCTCACACAGGAATTTTAACTTTAACTTTCTTTTTGATGGGGAGGAAGAGTCAAGCATCATAATTTCATTGGGTTTAACAGGAAGGAAAACTCAAATCTTTATTTCCAATTATTGTTTTCACTCACCTGATAGCAAAATCTTATTTTATTTTCAAGATGCATTTCTAAAAGTTAATCCATTCAATTTTTTTTTAGTCAAACATTCTCACCTTCAAAAAAAGAAAAGAGGAATCCCTAGCATTTTACATTAAGCACAACCTCAAGAACAGATGCTGCTGCTCTTTTACTCTGTAGAAAAGGGAAAATAAGTATCTGAGTACTAATTAATATTTGCTTTTAACCATTCCTGAATGCATTTTGAGGAGTTAAGTCACTAATAAAAGCATTTAAAAATATCTAATTGGCAAATATGCAAAGATGACCCTAAATTTTTTTTAAAACTCACAATTAATCCATGGGGAAAACAGGACTATATGAGAAATCTATCTTCTAAAATTATAATCCTCTAGACTGGGTGCAGTGGCTCACATCTGTAATACCAGCACTTTGGGAAGCTGAGGCAGGTTGATCAACTGAGGTCAGGAGTTCAAAACCAGCCTGGCCAACATGGTGAAACCCCGTCTCTACTAAAAATACAAAAATTAGCAGCGCACGCCTGTAATCCCAGCTACTCAGGAAGCTGAGGCAGGAGAATCGCTTGAACCCAGGAGGCAGAGGTTGCAGTGAGTCGAGATCGCGCCACTGCACTCCAGCCTGGGCAACAGAGTGAGATTCCTTCTCAAAAAAAAAAAAAAAAAAAAAAGAAAGAAAGAAAATTATACTCCTCTAAATTCAGCAACATGTATCAAAATTTAAAAAGCACATATTCTCCTCCCAGTCCCCCTGCACACTACTCTCTAACTCTACAGTTACACTTCTAAGAATTTATCCTACAGACATATTTGCATACATGCACAAAGATATGTGTATGAGGATATTCATAAAAGCTCTGGTTATAAATATTAGGAATACTCTAAATGACCATCAACAGAAGACTAAAGTTACACCTATCACTTGCTTTGGCAACACATATACTAAAACTGGAAGGATACACAGACTAGCATGGCCCCTAAAGTTATTTTTTTTTAAGTTACTGTGACATACTTGCTGCCATGAAAAAGAATGAGGTACAGCTATACTTTGGTATCTGAGAGGGATTGGTTCTAGAACCACCCCCTGGCCCCCCAAAATCTGAAGATGCTCAAGTCCTATGTATAAAATGGCATAGTATTTGCATATAACCTACACACATCATCCCTTATACTTTATTCTTTAGACACCTAATACAACGTAAATGCTATGTAAATAGTTGTTACACTGTATTGTTTTAAAAATTTGTGTTTATTGTTGTTTTTTAAAAATATGTTTTTGGTCCACAATTAGTTGAATCCACAGATGTAGAACCTGAGATAAGGTGGGCTAAGTGTATATGTAGATATAGTCCATATATGAATTAAAAAGCAAAGTGCAGGCCGGGCACGGAGGCTCACGCCTGTAATCCCAGCACTTTGGGAGGCTGAGGCAGGCGGATCACGAGGTCAGGAGATCGAGACCATCCTGGCTAACACGGTGAAACCCCGTCTCTACTAAAAATAGAAAAAAATTAGCCGGGCGTGGTGGCGGGTGCCTGTAGTCCCAGCTACTCGGGACGCTGAGGCAGGAGGATGGTGTGAAACCGGGAGGCAGAGCTTGCAGTAAGCCAAGATCGTGCCACTGCATTCCAGCCTGGGTGACAGAGTAAGACTCCGTCTCAAAAAGAAAAAAAAAGTGGCCGGGCGTGGTGGCTCAAGCCTGTAATCCCAGCACTTTGGGAGGCCGAGACGGGCGGATCACGAGGTCAGGAGATCGAGACCATCCTGGCTAACACGG
>NW_016807521.1:538203-542431 GCF_001698545.2 Rhinopithecus bieti | reverse complement strand
AAAAAAAAAAAAAAAGTAACAAATTTCAATTAATCCTTTACTTCTCACGAGGCTGAGGTGGAAGGACCATTTGAGCCTAGGAGAGGGCGGCTGCAGTGAGCTGAGATCATGCCACTGCCCTCTAGCCTGGGTGACAAAGTGAGACCCCGTCTCAAAAAAAAAAAAAAAAAAAGATGGGGGTGGGGAAACAGGCCAGGCGAGGTGGCTCACGACTGTAATCCCGGCACTTTGAGAGGCTGAGGCCGGTGGACTGCTTGCGCCCAGGAGATCAAGACCAGCCTGGGCAACAGAGTGAGATTCTGTCTCCACAAAAGTAAAAAAAAAAAAAAAAAATTTGCTGGGTGTGGTGGCATGTGCCTGTAGTCCCAGCTATTTGGAAGGCTGAGGTGAGAGAATTATTTGAGGCCAGGAAGCTGAGGCTGCAGTGAACCGTGATCACACCACTGTACTCCAGCCTGGGCAACAGAGTGAGATCTTACCTCAAAAAAAAAAAAAGAAAAAGAAGCATGTTTTCCTATCTCTATGTTTCCAGATGGATCCATGTCTACATGCATTTACTATCAACATTAAATCTCTGCCAGTGATGAGTTTAAATCCCAACAAACCTGAAAAACCAAATGCTTCAAGCCCAATGCCAAAAAAGATCTATGAACACGTCAGCTGTTTGCCTTTTCACCTTCACCTAACAAACACTCCCTCCTAATGGAAAATTTCAACATGCAAATTATTATGCAGATGCAGAACACAGATAACTGGTAATGGTTGGAACAATATTCCATGAGGTTTCTAACTTAAAAAACCACATTGTATTCATACTCTGTATTTGTGTCACAGGTAACTGAACCCCAGAATGATCCTAATCCTCAAATGCCATTAATGAAATCATTTTCATTAAGTAGCTAAGTCCAGGACCTGTGTTAGTATTGGTAATATGGTGCCCACAAGTAGCTGAAAAGCAAATATGCACCAATAAACCTGTATGAGTTGTGGGAATGCAGCAGAGACAGCCACTATGGTAAATTAAGACTGTTTCAGAAGAGGTGGTAAGCTTGGTCTTAAAGATTTAAGTTCAGGAGGTGCACAAGGAAGGGAAAGACATTCTGGGGAGAAGGAACAATTGGCCAGATTCCAAATGGCTTTAAATGCCATGTAATCTGGATTATATCCTTTGTGTAATAAGGAATCACTAAAGGTTTTTAGGTAAGGGTGTGACAATATCACGTGTTTTAGAAAGAACTCCGGCAGCAGGGTAGAGCATGGACTGAACTGAAAAGCTACTGCATAATCTTGGCAAGAGATGAGGGCTCGCACTAAGGCAGTGAGGATGGGAATGAAGGACTGCTGACAAGACAGAACACAGGTCTTGAGACCATCTGCCTGGATGTTGAAGACTGGAGAAGTAAAAGATCACTGAGGGACTAAATGAAATGCCATGGTTGGGAACACAGAAGGAATCTTCTTCCTTTTTTTTTTTTTTGACAAAGAGTCTCAGCTCTGTCGCCTAGGCTGGAGTACAGTGGTATGATTTTGGCTCACTGCAACCTCTGCCTCCCAGATTCAAGTGATTCTCATGCCTCAGCCTCCCAAGTAGCTGGGATTACAGGCGCACGCCACCCCACACGGCTCATTTTTGTATTTTTAGTAGAGACGGGGTTTCACCAGGTTGGCCAGGCTGGTCTCAAACTCCTGACCTAAAGTGACCTGCCTGCCTTGGCCTCCCAAAGTGTTCGGATTACAGGCGTGAGCCACTGCACCCGGCCAGCAATCCCTTATATTATTAACTTTCAATATGAAAAAAATTTGCCTAAGGCATATGTAAGTGTCAACTGTTGAACAGGCAGTTCAATAACAGGGACAGACTCAGGAGAGAGGTAAATGCTGTAGACAAATATCTGGGATTAACATTTGGGTGAGAACTGACACCACTGCAGTTAATACCTCCATCCGGGAAGAAATACAGAAGTTTTACAAAAGAATCTTGAGATATCTCAATATTTAAAGGGGCCAACGGTAGGAGCTTGGAAGCAGGTGCTGGCAGTCAGTCGGAACAACCTCTCCCAGCCTTGCCTCAGGTACAAGACAGTATCTGGAGTCAATGGTCCCCCAGTGATCTTAGATCATGTTAAGTTTCCCAGGAATGCTGAGATTGTCCACTTGACCTTACCAGATGGCATGAAGAGAAATTTTAAAATATGTATATTTAAAGGGGATTAAGAAAGAAGGACCAGTGAAGAAAACAGAAAGGAGTCAATAAAGGAAAAAATGGTGCCATTTGGAGAATGCTTTAGAGAAAGATCAAGAATCAAAGCCACTGAATGGCTAAGACTATGAAAAACGATCAGGTACAGTAGCTGATGCCTGTAATCCCAGCACTTTGGGAGGAGGCCGAAGCAGGTGGATGGCTTGACCTCAGGAGTTTGAGATCAGCCTGGGCAACATGGTGAAATCCCATCTCTACAAAAATTACAAAAATTAACCAGGCATGCTGGCTTGCTCCTGCCGTCCCAGCTACTTGGGGGACTGAGCTGAAAGGATCACTTGAGCCCAGGAGGTGGAGACTGCAGTGAGCTGAGATTGAGCCACGGCACCTGGGAAACAGAGTGAGATACTGTCTTAAAGAAAAAAAAAAGACTATGAAAAGGGTCACAGAAATTAATTTGGCATTGATGAGTAAAATGAGAGTGGTAGGGGGGAAGGGACAGACAATGAAGATTGAGGAGTGAAGGTAAGTTTTAAAAACACTGAAAACAAAAAGTATGGGAAATATGGCTGATAAAGGGAAGAACTAAAAACTGGGCAGCAGCTAGAGGGAGAGGCAATGTTGAGGGAAAGTTTTTTAGAAATGAAAATGACAAGTGTATTTACAGAGAGACAGAAAGGAGCCAACAGAAGAAAAAAATCTGAAAATACATAAAAAAGTAACAATTTTTTTCTGGAATAAAGTCCACAAAATTGCTAGAAGATACGGGATTGAAAAACCACAAGTGGGCCAGTGTGGCGGCTCTCACCTGTGATCCCAGCACTGTGGAAGGCTGAGGCAGGCGGATCACCTGAGGTAAGGAGTTCAAGAACAGCCTGGCCAACATGGTGAAACCCTGTCTCCACTAAAAATACAAAAATTAGCCGGGCATGGTGGCAGGTGCCTATAATCCCAGCTACTTGGGGCCAAGGCAGGAGAATCGCTTGAATCTGGGAGGCAGACGTCGCAGTGAGCCGAGATCGCACCATCGCACTCTAGCCTGGGGGATAAGAATAAGACTTTGTCTCAAAAAAAAAAAAAAAAAAAATTAATAATAATTAGCCAGGCATGGTGGCACGCATCCCAGCTACTTGACTTGGGAGGCTGAGGCAAGAGAATTGCTTGAATCCAGGAGGTGGAGGTTGCAGCAAGCTGAGATGGAACCACTGCACCCCAGCCTGGGCGACAGAGGGAGACACTATCTCAAAAAAAAAAAAAAAAAGGTAGCGTAAGTGGACCTGCTGAAAATCTAATTTCAATAAATAACCAGTCATTTGTGCAAATATGTGGCCATAAGATTATTCACCATAATATTATTTTTATTTATTTATTTTTATTATTATTATTTTTTGAGATGGAGTCTCCCCAGTCGCCCAGGCTGGAGTGCAGTGGCACAATCTCGGCTCACTGCAACCTCCACCTCCTGGGTTCACGCCATCCTCATGCCTCAGCCTCCCGAGTAGCTGGGACTACAGGCACCCGCCACCACACCCTGCTACTTTTTTGTATTTTTATAGAGATGAAGTTTCACCATGTTAGCCAGGATGATCTCGATCTCCTGACCTTGTGATCCACCTGCCTCGGCCTCCCAAAGCGCTGGGAATACAGGCGTGAGCCACCGGACTTGGCCGTATTTTAAAATTTTCTTAAAATAGCAACAGGGGGCCGGGTGTGGTGGCTCACACCTGTAATCCCAGCACTTTGGGAGACCGAGGCGGGCGGATCACGAAGTCAAGAGATCGAAACCATCCTGGCTAACACGGTGAAACCCCGTCTCTACTAAAAATACAAAAAATTAGCCAGGCGTGGTGGCGGGCGTCTGTAGTCCCAGCTACTCGGGAGGCTGAGGCAGGAGAATGGCGTGAACCCGGAAGGTGGAGCTTGCAGTGAGCCAAAGATTGCACCACTGTACTCCAGCCTGGGTGACAGAGCGAGATTCTGTCTCAAAAAAAAAAAAAAAAAAAAAAAAAAAAAAAAAAAAAGAAACAG
>NW_016807521.1:534859-537680 GCF_001698545.2 Rhinopithecus bieti | reverse complement strand
GGGAGGCTGAGGCAGGAGAATGGCGTGAACCCGGAAGGTGGAGCTTGCAGTGAGCCAAAGATTGCACCACTGTACTCCAGCCTGGGTGACAGAGCGAGATTCTGTCTCAAAAAAAAAAAAAAAAAAAAAAGCAACAGGGGCCAGGCACGGTGGCTCAAGCCTGTAATCCTAGCACTTTGGGAAGCCAAGGAGGCTGGATCATCTGAGTTCGAGACCAGCCTGGCCAACATGGTGAAACCCTGTCACTACTAAAAATACAAAATTAGATGGGTGTGGAGGCGGGCACCTGTAATCCCAGCTACTCGGGAGGCTGAGGCAGGAGAACTGCTTGAACCCAGGAGGTGGAGGTTGCAGTAAGCCAAGATTGCACCACTGTACTCCAACCTGGGTGACAGAGCTAGACTCTATCTCAAAAAAAATAAAAAATAAAAATAAAATAAAAAAATAAAAAAATAAAAAAATAGTGACAGGGTCCCACTATGTTGTCCAAACTGGTCTTGAACTCCTGGGCTCAAGCCATCCTCCTACCTTAGCCTCCCAAGTGCTGGGATTACAGGCATGAGCCACCACACCTGGCTTCATCACAATATTCTTTTTTTTTTTTTCTTTTGAGACAGTGTCTTGTTCTGTCGCCCAGGGTGGAGTGCAGTGACGTGATCTCGGCTCACTGCAACCTCCACCTCCCAGGTTCAAGTGATTCTCCTGCCTCAGCCTCCTGAGTAGCTGGGATTACAGGCGTGCGCTACCACACCCAGCTAATTTTTGTATTTTTAGTAGAGATGGGGTTTCACCATGTTGCTCCTGACCTCGAGATCTGTCCACCTAAGCCTCCCAAAGTGCTAGGATTACAGGCGTGAGCCACCGAGCCCGGCCTCATCACAATATTCTTTAAAATAGGTTTTCTTTTTTTTTTTTTAAAGGAAGCTTAACAAAGGTCTAATAAGTAGACTGATTAAGTTTGGTATATCCAAACAATGGGATAATAGTCATTAACAATTCGGTTGTAGATGAGAATTTATTGACACTAAGAGATGTTCACTGTATTCTAATAAAAAAGAATATTACAAAGGTAATTTTTATTTATTATTTTTTAGAGAAGGAAGGTCTCACTCTGTCCTTCTTTCTTGATCCCCTTTAATTTTTCCCTAACGCCCCTTTTCTCTTCCCAAGATCCTATCCAGGATACCATATCACATTTTGTCATCATGTTTCCTTAGCCTCTTCTGGACTGTCAGCTTCACAGACTTCTCTTGACAGTTTAATAAGTACTCTGGTCAAGATATTTTACAGAATGTCCCTCAATTTGAGTTTGTCAGATGTTTTTCTCATGGTTAGACTGGAGTGATGGCTTCTGGGGAAGATTACCAAGGACCATGCTCATCACATCATATCAAGAGTACAGACTATCAACATGACTTATCAACTGATGATGTTAACCTGATCGCTGGCTGAGGTAGTGCTTGCCAGGATTCTCCACCTGGGTGGAGGAAGCAGTACTTCTCTCCACCCTTCCACACTGCACTCTGTGGAAACAAGTCTTAAGCTCACCATCTACCCTGAAGAGGTGAAGGGGTTAAGCTCCACCTCCTCGAGGGGGGAGAATCTACATAAACTGGCAGGTTGATTTTTATTTATTTTTTTATAGCTAACATAACTACTATAAAAACAGACCAACTAGTTAAAGCTCAGGAATTTCAGGGGAAAAAAAGAAAAAAAAAGAAATCAATTATTAAAGTCTTAGTTCTCAGAATATCTAATGAAATAAATTCAATTTATTTATTGTTGGAAAATAATTACAACCTGATTGGAAGCACCTAAGGGTTAAAGACCTCTTACATATCTTTGTATCTTTCAGGTTGACCAGCATATAGCAGAAGTCATGGAATATAGAGGCTTAAACATTACAGGAGCTTCATAAATGTTTGCTGAAAACCAATATAAGAGATTTTTAGATTTAGCTTGTTATTTCAAAACTAGACTGAGTAGTAAGTAGTAACTGGACATTCATCTTATTAATGTAGTAGTTACTAAGGCAGCAGTTCCCTCTCATATAAGTCAAAACAGTGCTAATTTCCAAGATGCCCACTCTTCTGTTGTATCACTAAAAAGAGTTGGAAAGTTTTCTTTGTACTATTTATTAGAGTAAATGTATATGCAATCCAACACGAAGAACAAAGCAGAACTCTTGTTGCAAAAGAAAATTAGAAAGCCTGACAGAAACAAAATGGACTATGTAGATATGAAATTGGTTACAGGTTGGGTGCGGTGGCTCACTCCTGTGATCCCAGCATGTTGGGAGGCTGAGGTGGGTGGATCACTTGAGCTTATGAGGTCAAGATCAGCCTGGGCAAAGTGGTGAAACCTCGTCTCTACAAAAATACAAAAAATAGCCATGCCTATAGTCCCAGCTGCTTGGTAGGCTGAGGTGGGAGGACGGCTTGAGCCCAGGACATGGATGTTGTAGTGAGTCGAGATCATGCCACTGCACTCCAGCCTGGGTGATAAGAGTCAGGCCTTGTCTTAAAAATAAATTAATAGGCTGGGCACGGTGGTTCACGCCTATAATCCCAGCACTTTGGGAGGCCAAGGCAGGAGGATCACCTGAGGTCGGGAGTTCAAGACCAGCCTGACCAACATGGAGAAACCCCATCTCTGCTAAAAATACAAAATTAGCCAGACGTGGTGGCACATGCCTGTAATCCCAGCTACCTGGGAGGCTGAGGCAGAATCACTTGAACCCGGGAGGCAGAGGCTGTGGTGAGCTGAGATCATGCTATTGCACTCCAGTCTGGGCAACAAGAGCAAAACTCCGCCTCAAAAA
>NW_016807521.1:460111-532149 GCF_001698545.2 Rhinopithecus bieti | reverse complement strand
AAAAAAAAAAAAAAAAAAAAAAAAAAAAAAAGAAATATTAAATCTCAAGAATAAGGAAATTCACAGAGTCAGAAAGTAGATTAATAGTTGCCAGAGAATTGCGGGGAGGGAAGAACGGTGAATGACTACTAACAGATATGGGGTTTCTCTTTGGGGTAATAAAAATGTTCTGGAATTAGATAGTGGACATAGCTGTACAACTCTGTACAACTCTGTGCATACACTCAAAAACACCTTAAAATGGTGAATTTTATGGAGCCAGAGGATGAACAGTCAGTGAGAGTATGTGGTGTCATAGAAGACAAATTTAAAAAGCATTTCAAGGAGAGAGTAATCAGTTATGTCAAAAGCTGTTATGAAAGCACGTTAAGAGGAGAATGGAGAAGAGACCACTGAATTTAACAATGTGGAAAATATCTGGTGAACTTGACTAGAAAAGTTTCTGTAGAGCAGTGAAATAAAAAGGCACCTGGCTTAAGAACCATGGAGCCAGAAATTAAGGCTTTTAAGTTAAACCGATCACTGAATTCAAAAGGGTGACTGAGCCACTTTTACCACATGTCACTTCAAATTTTAAAGCGTAGGCATTAAACTCTCTGTGCCTGAGTCCCCACCTGTAAGAACGGGGTTATATTGTTACCTGTCTACCTCACAGATAAACATAATACAAGTCTTTCCTCTACTGAATATGGCCTGTAGAGGAATGATCTGTATTTTATTTACCTTTCTATCTTCCATAGCACCTGGCAAAGAGCTTTCAGTTGTTGAATTAAGGTAACATATAGGCACAACTTAAATCATAAAGCAGTACACAAATGTAAGATATCATGAAAATCACGTATTTCGATCTCATACATAAAATAAAGACAATGCCCTCTGTTGAAATATGTTCAAATAACAGGACAAAATTTTTGTAACAAAAGGTTTTCCAGAATGTCCTTCCATATAGCTTGAAGGGCAACCTACCGATGAGGAACACGTCAAAAAGCTCACTGTCTGTCCCCTCTGGTTAGGTTACGATGATATGGTTACAGGAGATAATAAATCAGTTGATTGGAGAAAACAGGTAAGAATAGTTCTTTGAGGCCGGGCGTGGTGGCTCACGCCTGTAACCCCAGCACTGTGGGAGGCCGAGGGGGGCAGCTCACCTGCCCCCCTCAGGAGTTCAGGACCAGCCTGACCAACATGGCGAAACCTCATCTCTACTAAAAATACAAAAATTAGCTGGGCATGGTGGCACATGCCTGTAATCCCAGCTACTCAGGAGGCTGAGGCAGGAGAATGGCTTGAACCAAGGAGGCGGAGCCGAGATCCCACCACTGCACTCCAGTCTGAGCGATAGAGGGGCACTCTGTCTCAAAAAAATATATAGTTCTTCGAAATTAAAAAAAACAAAAATTCACAAGAGTGGGCCACTTCCTGATAAGCTCACTGTCTCCTCTGGTTAGGTTACGATGATATGGTTACAGGCGATAATAAATCAGTTGATTGGAGAAAACAGGTAAGAATAGTTCTTTGAAATTTAAAAAATAAATCACAAAATAACAAGAGCAGGCCACGTGCTGATAACCTCCTCCCATAGGTAAAATGAAAATGCAAACCCTGTTACAGTATTTAAAGAGATTCTCTCTGAGGTTGCAATATCACAGAGGAACATGTCTTGCAAAACTCATAGATGCACAGAAGACTTCAATGATGCAATCACAAGCAATACTGATTACAGCTAAACTTATTTAACACACACACTTCTTTCAAAACATCTACACCATACCCTATGATCCAAAATAACTCTAAAACTAGTAGCTGTCATAAATGAATGGAACAGAAGGTTAACTCAGTTTTCTGGGCAACTTCTGAATAAGTTAATTATACAAACAAAATATTGACTTGCTAATTTTAGCTAAAAGTTTTACTATGAGTGCTTACTTCAGCAGCACATATACCAAAATTAGAACTATACAGAGAGGATTAGCTAAATTAAGAGAAAAAGTTGTATTACAAAATTGATGAATTTTTCACAAGTCTGTATACTTAAGAGGCTAAATTCATCATCAACAATAAAGTTAACGCAAACTATAAGCTAAGTGCATACAACAAATATGCACATTTATATTAGAAAACCTACTTATTTAATGGAGCTGTTGTAATCCTGTTCAGAATTACAAAAATGGTAAATTCTAGGATTATGGGTAAAGAGAAGTGTCTTTCTGCAAAACATACTCTTGGCTCAAACAAAATTGGAAAGCTCAACTTTCCCTTTTCCCTTCAACAACACGTCACCAATTCCTTTATTACCAAACTTCATTTTACAAAGCTTGAAACATGCACAGGACTAGACAGGTAACTCCTATATCAGGATAGATATATGATTTCCTCACAGGAGAATTTGATAAAAGCAGTAATACTGGTTTTATTTTATTTTCAGACCATCTTTAAAACACCAAGAATAAAAACACTGAGGTTCTTACCAGTCACTTAATAAACAACCCCTTAGAAATGACAATTTAGGGTAAAGGTGCACCTACTAAATGTATGTAGACTGGTTGTTTAATTTGATCAGAGTGGTTCCATTACTTGTGAATTTGACAATAAACAAAAACAGCATTAAAAAAAACTTCTTACTCTTGGAGAATAAAAACAATCCAAGTCAGCAGGCATTTGCAGGCCATATTGACACGACCACTCTTGCTGTCTCCTGTATGCTTGCTTCCACACTGAAAGGGGTTTCCTAATGTATCATAACATTTATTATAGTCAGAATCTGCAGAAGTATTTAAGCATATTGATTCATGCCAAGCCTTCCGGGAAACATCTTGGCTCCTCCCTCTACCTCTTTAAGAGACCACCTTAGTGGAAGGGGGTGGCAGCTTTATGACATTAATGTGAAGGGCCACAAACTGAAACAACTGACTCACATGTGGGAAAGGAAAAAAGGCGTAACAATAGTCTTTGATTGTGAGGAAGACAGCTTTCTCATTTGTACTTGAACTGCTATGTTGTATCTATTAATACGTGCAAGTAGTTTGTAACCTACAAATGGATTTATCAAATATTATATATTGTTATTTAATAAAGGTCAGGATTTAAGGGTACAATGCAAATGTGTCTACGTCACATTGTTGATCTATATTTCATTTCTTCACATTAATGGTACAATTATTTACTACGGGCAAGACACTGTGTTAAGCCCTATAAATGTGTTTACCCTTTTTTTTTTAAGATAAAGAGTCTCACCCTGTTGCTCAGGCTGGAGTGCAATGGCGCTATCTTGGCTCACCGCAACCTACGCCTCCCAGGTTCAAGCGATTCTCCTGCCTCAGCCTCCCGAGTAGCTGGGATTACAGGTGCGCACTACCATACCCAACTAATTTTTTGTATCTTTAATAGACGTGCCGTTTCACCATGTTGGCCAGGCTGGTCTCGAACTCCTGACCTCAGGTGATCCGCCCGCCTTGGTATCCCAAAGTGCTGGGATTACAGGCGTGGGCCACCGCGTCCAGCCAAATTGTGCTTAATTTTCATACCAACTCCAAGGTAGACACTATTATCCCAATTTTCAAGTTAAGGAAACCGAGGCTCAATACTTGCACAAGAACACATAATTATTGAGAGACAGGGCCAGAATTGAAATCCAGGCACTCCTGGAGCTCAAGTCTGTGTTTTAACACATTACACTGCCACTGATAATCTGACACGAATATAACACTCAGATGATGTCAGTGTTGGACAAGGGGCCACATTCCTTTTTATTTAAGGGTTAACTCAAAACACAAATTACATACTCACATTTGATTAATATGTTAGAACAAAGTGTGGAAATGAAGCCATAAAAACTACACAGAACAACTAAGTTTCATGAGTGAGGAAATAAATATTTAAAGCAAAACCTTTTCAAAAAATTGCCCAAGCTGTTTTGCTTTGAGCTAATTTCTATGAACAAACATATAAAATGTAGTTTTATTTTGGCATCATGATTTTCTGTTTTTCTTTTCTTTTTTTAAGACAAGGTCTGGCTCTGTCACCCAGGCTGGAGTGCAATGGCACAATCTCAGCTCCCTGCAACCTCTGCCCCCAGCTCAAGCCATCCTCTCACCCCAGTCTCCTAAATGGCTGGGACCACAGGTGCATATCACCATGCCCAGCTAATTCTTGCTTTTTTGTTTTTTTGTAGAGATGGGGTTTCACCATTATTGTCCAGGCTGGTCTCAAGCTCGTGAGCTCAAGCAATCCACCCGCCTCAGCCTCCCAAAGTGCTGGGATTACAGGTATGAGCCACCATACTGAGTCAATTTTCATAACAACAATAAAAAGCAGTCTCTAGCAAGTTATAGATTTTTTTTTTTTTTTTTTTGAGACAGAGTCTCGCTCTGTCCCCCAGGCTGGAGTGCAGTGGCGCGATCCGGGCTCACTGCAAGCTCTGCCTCCCAGGTTCATGCCATTCTCCTGCCTCAGCCTCCCAAGTAGCTGGGACTACAGGCGCCTGCCACCACACCCGGCTAATTTTTTGTATTTTTAGTAGAGACAGGGTTTCACTGTGTTAGCCAGGATGGTCTCTATCTCCAGACCTCATGATCCGCCCGCCTCAGCCTCCCAAAGTGCTGGGATTACAGGCATGAGCCACCACGCTGGGCCAAGTTACAGAATTTCAACATCATGTCATCGGTAAACTATTAAAGTACTTTTTTTTTTTTTTTTTGATACGGAGTCTCACTCTGTCGCCGGGGCTGGAGTGCAGTGGCTGGATCTCAGCTCACTGCAAGCTCAGCCTCCCGAGTAGCTGGGACTACAGGCGCCTGCCACCTCGCCCAGCTAGTTTTTTTTTGTATTTTTTAGTAGAGACGGGGTTTCACAGTGTTAGCCAGGATGGTCTCGATCTCCTGACCTCGTGATCCGCCCGTCTCGGCCTCCCAAAGTGCTGGGATTACAGGCTTGAGCCACCGCGCCCGGCTAAAGTACTTTTAAAGTTCAGATGATAGACGTGTCTCTATACTTGAAGTCTAATAAAGGCAACTCTTGCTTTGAAATGAACATGAAATATTTCAGTCTCTTTTACCTCAACCTCAAATTTCTGCCTCTGAAATCTTCAGTTTCCTTCAAAGGCAGAAATATGGGAAGCCATCCTGACCCCTGATCCCCATCTCTAAGCATACTACATTGCTGGCCGCACTAGAACTGAAGGCACTAAAGTACAGAGTGCCATCACCCATTCTCTACCTGTATGTAGTAACTAATACTTCTAAAATTCATTACTGGACAGGTCGGTCAAGACAAAATTGTTTTCTGCAGGACACCAAGTAATCACTTACTTTTCTTTAACTAAAACCAAGATGAGTCTCCAAAACCAAGGGGAGCTTGGTGAAAGAACATGAAACTGGACGATGACAGCAATATGTGCAGATTTTTTTTTTTTTTTAACAATTAAGGTAATTTTTTAGCATCTACATTTTAAGTAAGTTAAATTTTGGAATAACAAACTTCATCTTATTTTCAGGGTACAAAAGCCTGAGACACTTCCTCTGTGACATGGAGAAAACATCCTGCAAGGAGGAAAAGCTTCGGCAATAAAAATGATTACTACACATTGCGGTATCTTTTTTCTTTTTTTTGAGACGGAGTCTTGCTCTGTCGCCTAGACTGGAGTGCAGTGGCGTGATCTCAGCTCTCTGCAACCTCTGTCTCCCGGGTTCAAGCGATTTTCCTGCCTCAGCCTCCCAAGTAGCTGAGACTACAGGTGCACACCACTGTGTCTGGCGAATTTTTGTAGTTTTTAGTAGAGACAGGGTTTCGCCATGTTTGTCAGGCTGGTTTCTAACTCCTGACCTCAGGTGATTCACCCACCTCAGCCTCCCAAAGTGCTGGGATGACAGGTGTGAGCCACCGCGCCCAGCCCCACATTGCAAGGTAAACTTTTATGTTTAGGTAATGACTCGACAAATGAGGATCTTGCACTGGGCCCAACAAAACTATATTAGTGCTTTTTAGACAATATGAATGCACATTTGCAATGGATAAGCATTTAAGATAAGAGTCTCTCGGCCAGGCTCAGTGGTTCATGCCTGTAATCCCAACACCTTGGGAGGCCGAGGTGGACGGATCACTTGAGGTCAGGAGTTCAAGACCAGCCTGGCCAACATGGCAAAACTCCATATCTACCAAAAGTACAAAAATTATCTGGGCGTGGTGGTGCCTGTCTGTAATCCCACCTACTCAGGAGGCTAAGGTGGGAGAATGGCTTGAGCCCAGCAGACAGAGGTTGCGGTGAGCCAAGATCACACCACTGCACTCCAGCCTGGGCTACAGAGCGAGACTCCGAAAAGAGTCTCTCTTTAGTTTATTTCTCAAGTGTGCCTTTCTAGATAGTAAATTTGATAATTTATTCAACAAATACTAAGTACTACTATATGTCACTGTTTTAAGTGCTAATAGTGATAAATGTCTACAGCACATCTAAGAAATACAAATTCTGTAATAAAATTTTACTAAGAAATAATGGGTAAAGCTGGTCACAGTGGCTCACACCTGTAATCCCAGCACTTTGGAAGGCCGAGGAGGACGGATCACATGAGGCCAGGAGTTTGAGACCGGCCTGGCCAACATGGCAAAACCCCATCTCTACCAAAAATATAAAAATTAACCAGGTGTGGGCCAGGTGTGGTGGCTCACACCTGTAATCCCAGCACTTTGGGAGGCCAAGGCGGGCGGATCACGAGGTCAGGAGATCGAGACGATCCTGGCTAACACTGTGAAACCCCATCTCTAATAAAAACACAAAAAATCAGCCGGGTGTGGTGGCGAGCACCTGTAGTACCAGCTACCGGAAGGCTGAGGCAGGAGAATGGCATGAACCTGGGAGGTAGAGGTTCCAGTGAGCTGAGATTGCGCCACTGCACTCCAGCCTGGGAGACAGAGGGAGACTCCGTCTCAAACAAGCAAAAAAAAAAAAAAGATTAACCTGGTGTGGTGGCGCATGCCTGTAATCCCAGCTACTCGGGTGGCTGAAGCATGAGAATCATTTGAACCCTGGAGGCGGAGGCTGCAGTGAGCCAAGATGGCTCCACTGTGCTCCAGTGTGTGACAGAGCAAGACCTTGTCTCAAAACAAAAAAAAAAAAAAAAGAAAAGAGAAAGAAATAACGAGTGAAAACTGCAGCATTTAATATTATTAGGAAAATGTAATGCAAACTCATGTACTTGGAACAGCACTTTAGAATATAAATTCTACTACTTTCAGCAAAACACGTAATTTCAGCAGCTTTTCCACTATCATAAAGAAGAATGTAAAAAATACACAATAAATAGATACAATAAATAGATAAAAATTGTGACAAGGGTAGATTACATGAAAAAAGATAAGCCAAACAGAAATATGTTATGTCATTGAATTCGTATTGCCAATTTAGGTGCCAATTAGGTTGTGGTATGCCTGTGTGTCTATGAACAAAATACTCTTATTTCATTGGCCTACTAGACCAGTTCTTCCATAAGTGCATGAAAGGAAATGAAAAAGATGAATCTCAAATGATTTCACCACTTAGTTATAAATAAACTAGGACTAAATTTTCAAATCTGCTAACTAGAATGACTTTTCAACACTTAATATCTGTCTCATCTGGAGCTTACAGAGCCAAATTTCTAAAACTTAGGTCTGAATCAAAAATGAAAAATCAAGAAAACCCAAAAGATATGCACAAAAGGGCCTACCGAACAGTAAGCAATGACAAGTGATTAAAGCAAAAAGATCAAGTTGCTAAGTTATAAGGAAGTCGCTGTTCATCTGGACCTTAGCCCAGAACACAAAAATTTGGAGGAGAAATGGCTGGTGGTTTAAAGGGGACAGGGTTCTAAATTTGCTGCCTCATTCTTTTATCTGCAAAAGCTTCCTGATACTGAAATGGCCATAACCACAATGAAAAATCCAACAAGGCTCCAAAGCTCTCAGACAGGTGAAAATTCACTGTTAGAAAAACATGTAGAAAATAATACATTTAAGGATAAGATCAGAATTTTTTTCTTTAGAACCCAAGATTCTGCCAAAGGAGACAACGAAGCATTAAAACAATTCTCAAAAAACCTTTAACATAACTAAATAGAGAGCAAAATTATCTCTACTCTCCCGAATTTACGGACCTTCCTTTGACAAAACGCATTTTTTTTTTCCTTCGAAGACTCAGTTCCTTTAAGAACCACCACCTGCCCATGGTGGGTTTTTTTTTTTCCCTCTTAAGAAGGCATCTGCACTGCAGATTTCTGCATAAGGGGAGCTTTCCAGCCAGCTCCCACCAGCAGGCAGACGCGTATACAATGGAAACTAAAGGAGGTCTGCAGCTTCGCTCTTAGTCTTTCACAGAGATGGGAGAAGGGGACTCAACCAGCCCTCGCTTTGTCTGAATGTTCTCCCCCTCCCCCTTTCTGCAGTAAACACCCCCCTTTGTTATACTTCGATCAATAGTAGCCCACAGAAAACATGAAATCAAAACATGTTGATAGCTTAGCATGACTCTATTTTCTAGAATATAAGCGACTGATTGCGTGTCCCCACCCCCACACAGCGCCAGGGAAGAGCAGGCTGTTGCAGATGCAGCCACGGATCCATCTTGGACCATCAGCAGCTCCCTCCCAAATCTTCCCTGAGCTATTCTCATCACGCCTCCTTCTACCTCGGAGCCTCAGAAAAATCCGGCATTCATGGAGTCTAGCCGAAAACAGTAAAAACAAAACAGACAAAAAAAATGGGCTACAATGCTTCCATTAAACTTCCTCATCTTCCCCATGGGCAGCCAAAAATATTTTGGAGGACTATCACGAATGCTTGATTATGTCAACACCTGTCTGCAAACCTGCAATGCAACCCTTTCACCACCATCCCCTCAAAAATCTAACAAATTGTTTCTCCCACCACCCACCTGCCCCTATCTAATCCTCCACTAAATCACCCCAGTTCACCATATGCATCAAGCAACTCTCCATTTTATCCCACGAGCTGGTATTTTTCCCCACCTGCCCAGTCTTGGCGTTAACGCCCACTGGACTGTCTCCCCGCCCCCAACCTGTTTTCCTCACACCCCGTTATTTCCTCATCGCCTGCACAACCTTACGTTCCCCTTCCCCTTTGCCCATTTTCCAAACGCTCGTCCCTGCGGGGCCGAAGCCGTCAGCAGTCGAGGGTAATTCTCCCTCCTCCCGCCTCGCCTCCTAATCCCCCCAGCCCTCAGGCCCCCGCTCGCCCTCTTTCCCAAGGCGGGGGCTCCCCGCGCGCCTCACCCGCACAGGAGGAGCTGCAGCTCTTCGTCCCCAGGGCGGGGCAGGCTCCTGGGCTCCCGCTGCCGCCGGGCGCGGACGGCTCGGCTCCGGAGGACGACGAGGAGATGGAAGGGGACTGAGTGGCCGCCGATGGCTCCGCCATAGCTACGCGAGCGAGGGTGGGAGAAGGGTGAAGAGAGATACGGGGCGGGAGAGAGGGAGGGGAAATAGAATAATCCGGCAACTGGCTCGCGCAAGTCCCTTTACTCCGCCTGCTCCGAGGACAGACTCCGACTGACTGACTGACTCAGCCGAGCGCAGGGACAGGGCGGGAGCGCGAGCGCGCATGCGCACAAAGGGCCCCGAGCTGGTGCCTAAGCGCGCAGCGGCGCAGGGCGCAGGCGCAAGAACCGTTGATCGTCGCTCTTGCCGGGAAGGAGGGGCAAAGCCGGCCTCACGCGGCACCTCGCGCGCCGCCGGGTGGGGAGCGTCCCTTGGGGACCAGACGCAAGGGGCGTACCCAAGCCCCAATCCCCGCCCACAACTGCGGCCGAATCTGGGAGCTGCGGGGTAGTATTACCTCCTGCCTCTTTATGTGAACGTTTTAGGGTCGGCAGATTATGTATTTTAATGATAGAAATTTATCTGGGCTTCCATTATCTGGAAACTCTTTCCCCTACATTCCAGTCTGTATCTTTTGTTTGATGCAGTCCCACCTGTGACTCCAATAAAAAGTGAAAACCAGAGTATAGAGTAGGCCCACTCTGCAAGGTGCTTTGTGAATCTCTCTGGCTGTGTCGTAATATCTCCTCACCGAGAGGCAGAGATGGCACGGCCCCCCATTTGGTAGGTGGAGAAAGATGCTATACAGAATGAAAAACGATTACTCATTCCAATCACATTGCAATGCAGTCGCAGAACCTGCTTCGTATTCTTATCTCGTTACTGTTGCCAGAGAAGGATCCACCTTGGGTCTTAAGGTTTTCTTTTCCTCCGAATAGACTGTCAGATAGAGACGACATATTTTAGAGGGGGAAAAAAAAAGCTGAGCTGATGAAGAAGAGCCAGGAGATAAGAACATGTTGGCTGTGATTATGGGGGATGATAAAATTAGATATTAAAAATTCAGAATAAGCCCGCAGTCAGTGGCAGAGGCCCGTAGTCTCAGCTACGGCAGAGAAGGAAGGATCCCTTGAGTCCAGGAGTTGGAGTCCAGCCTGAGCCACACAGCGAGAACCTTCCTGCCTTTAAAAAAAACAAAAAAAAAAAAATAAAAATTTCAGAATAAGGCACAAAATACACATAATTGAATTTTATTCATAGACTAAAAGGGGTCCTTAGCAGAATGTGTATTTAAAACCAGATTTCTAGCCTATATTGGATTTTGTTCATTTTTTGCTTTTCCTGGGCTGGACTGCCAAATTCAAAGCCTTCTCCCTACATTTGGTCAAAATATTGGAAAGGTGCATAGTCCTTGTTAAAGGAGGACTGTTGGCCGGGCGCGGTGGCTCAAGCCTGTAATCCCAGCACTTTGGGAGGCGGAGGCAGGTGCATCACCTGAAGTCAGGAGTTCAAGAACAGCCTGGCCAACGTGGTGAAACCTTGTCTCTACTAAAAATACAAAAAGTAGCTGAGCGTGGTGGTGGGCGCCTGTAATCCCAGCTACTCCGGAGGCTGAGGCAGGAGAATTGCCTGAACCCGGGAGGCAGAGGTTGCAGTGAGCCGAGATCGCGCCATTGCACTCCAGCGTGGGAGAAAGAGCAAAACTCTGTCAAAAAAAAAAAAAAAAAGAAAGAAAGAAAGAAAAAAGAAAAAAAGAGAAAAGAGGACTGTATCCTGGAAATAATAAAAATCAAGGCTGTCGACTCTTATTGCTAAAGCAGCAATCAATGACCCAAAGTACAACTGCAGGATCAGCAGATCCTGTAAAGATGCAATCTCATGAAGCGGGAGGTGGTCAGTCAAGCTGCCGCTGAGGGGAAAGGCGATCTGATCAGTGGAAATCTTCTAGAACAAGCTGTGTACTACATCTGCCCTTGAGGTTTTTAAGGTCAGGTAAAGCCCTAGAAGGTGGAAGGATGCTGGCCTTTGCAATGCTCTGAAAAAGGCATAGAAAAATATTTCCCAAAATAACTCTGTAGCTATTATCTTACCCTGGCACTTACAGCATCAGCTGATAATGCAGCAAACTGTCTCTTGGATGGCAAAGGGAAATAATAGCCGATCTGATAACCAAGCCAGTTATCTACCCATTCTGATACATGCGTGCGTTTTTTAAAAAATGTACATTATTAGGGGAGCTGTTTTCTTCTTCTTTTTTTTTTTTTTTTGAGGCAGAGTCTTGCTCAGTCACCCAGGCTGGAGTGCAGTGGCGCGATCTCGGCTCACTGCAAGCTCTGCCTCCTGGGTTCACGCCATTCTCCCGCCTCAGCCTCCGGAGTAGCTGGGACTACAGTCGCCCGCCACCACGCCTGGATAATTTTTTTGTATTTTTAGTAGAGACGGGGTTTCACTGTGTTAGCCAGGATGGTCTCGATCTGCTGACCTCGTGATCCACCCGCCTCGGCCTCCCAAAGTGCTGGGATTACAGGCATGAGCCACCGCGCCAGGCTCTTCTTCCTTCCTTTTTTTCTTGCCTATTAAACGCTCCACTCCTTAAAACAAAACAAACAAACAAAAAAATATACATTATTAGGTGCTAGATAAGGAAATAAATGATGCTGGTACCTAACTCTGACAGCACTTGCTACAATCTGGAGAATCCAACTGGAAGGAAGTCCATTTTCCTAATATCCAGCAGCAGAGAAGTTAAAAAGCCAAATATGCACGAGGTTTTACTGGTCTTTTCAGACCCCTTGGAAATTTTTTTTTTTTTTTGAGATGGAGTCTTGTTCTATTGCCCAGGCTGGAGTACAGTAGCGCGATCTTGGCTCACTGCAACCTGCGCCTCCCAGGTTCAAGCAGTTCTCCTGGCTCAGCCTCCCGAGTAGCTGGGATTACAGCATGTGCCTCCGTGTCTGGCTAATTTTTGTATTTTTAGTAGAGGTGGGGTTTCACCATGTTGGCCAGGGTGGTCTTGAACTCCTGACCTAGGGTGATCCTCCTGCCTCAGTCTCCCACGCCTGGGATTATAGGCATGAGCCACTGTGCCCGGCCAGTTCTATGAATGTGTATTGATCTTGTGCTGTGTGTATAACACAATCCTGGGAACTTTGAAGAGACCTCCAAAATATGTTTGTCTTGTCTTCAATGAGCTTACAAGCTAGTTAGCACAAAAAAAATACATAAATAATATAAATTAAATAGCAACTAAAAACAACCCCAAACACCATAAAACTATAGTGCTTTGATTAGATGGCAAGTAAATTAAATGAATTTAAAAGAGGGGGGCCAGGTGCAGTGGCTCATGCCTGTAATCCCAGCACTTTGGGAGGCCGAGCTGAGTGGATCACCTGAGGTCGGGAGTTCGAGACCAGCCTGACTAACACGGAAAAATCCTGTCTCTACTAAAAATACAAAAAATAGCCAGTCGTGGTGGTGCATGCCTGTAATCCCAGTTACTCGGGAGGCTGAGGCAGGAGAATCGCTTGAACTCGGGAGGCAGAGGTTGCGGTGAGCCGAGATCGCGCCATTGCACTCCAGCCTGGGCAACAAGAGTGAGACTCTGTCTCAAAAAAAAAAAAACCAAAAAGGGAAAGGGCCTGTAATCCCAGCACTTTGGGAGGGCAAGGTAGGCGGATCACCTGAGGTCAGAAGTTTGAGACTAGCCTGGCCAACGTGGAGAAACCCCATTTCTACTGAAAATACAAAATTACCCAAGCATGGTGGCGTGCACCTGTAATCCCAGCTACTCGGGAGGCTGAGGCACGAGAATCACTGAACCTGGGAGGCAGAGGCTGCAATGAACCGAGATCATGCCACTGCACTCCAGCCTGAGCAATGGAGTGAGACTCCACCTCAAAAATAAACAAACAAACAAACAAAAAACGAGGGGAAGGATTTACTATGAAGTTATAGTGGCTTAGGGAGTTTTTTTTTTTTTTTTTCTGTCACCCAGGCCGTAGTGCAGTGGTGCGATCTCAGTTTATTACTGCAACCTCTTCCTCCCAGGTTTAAGTGATTCTCCTGCCTCAGCCTCCTGAGTAGCTGGGACTAAAGGCATATGCCACCATGCCCGGCTAATATTTATATTTTTAGTAGAGACGAGGTTTCACCATATTGGCCAGGCTGGTCTTGAACTCCTGACCTCATGATCTGCCCGCCTCCGCCTCCCAAAGTGCTGGGATTACAGGCGTGAGCCACCGTGCCCAGCCCAAAATGGAATTTTTAAAGTGCTTCCTGGCTGGCACAGTGGCTCACCTCCGTAATCCCTGCATTTTGAGAGGCCAAAGCAGGAGGATGGCTTGAGCCCAGGAGTTCAAGACCAGCCTGGACAACATAGCAAGACCTCATCCTGAAAAATAAAGAGCACACTGGAGTATGGCCATTTCTCTGAAGTTTCCTTGAACACCTGAGGCACTGTGCTAGGTCTCTTATTCTTTGGCCTTGTCTTTGTAGGACTGGTATTTTTTGTGTGCGTGTGTGAGTACATAGTAAGGACTGTTTTTTTTTTTTTTTTTTTTTTTTTTGAGATGGAGTTTTGGCTCTTGTTGTCCAGGCTGGAGTGCAATGGTATTGGACGGATCGGCTCAGCAGCAACCTCTGCCTCCCAGGTTCCAAAGCGATTCTCACTGCCCCAGCCTCCAGAGTAGCTGGAGCTAGGCAGGCATGGCGCCCACCACACCTAGCTAATTTTGTATTTTAGTAGAGACAGGGTTTCTCCATGTTGGTCAGGCTGGTCTCGAACTCCTGACCTCAGGTGATCCACCCGCCTCGGCCTCCCAAAGTGCTGAGATTATAGGCATGAGCCACCGCACCTGGCCAGGACTGGTATTTTACACAGATAATTTCTTTATTTTTGAGATGGAGTTTTGTTCTTGTCGCCCACGCTGGAGTGCAATGGCATGATCTCAGGTCTCTGCAACCTCTGCCTCCTGACTTCAAGTGATTCTCCTGCGTCAGCCTCCTCACTGGCTAGGATTACAGGTGCATGCTATCAAACCCAGCTAATTTTTGTATTTTTAGTAGAGACAGGGTTTCACCACATTGGCCAGGTTGGTCTTAAACTCCCGACCTCTGGTGATTGACCCACCTCAACCTCCCAAAGTGCTGGGATTACAGGCATGAGCCACTGCGCTCGGCCTATACAGATAATTTCCCAGTTTAACTTCTAAGTTCTATATTTCTAATTCTATAATTTCTATATAAAATATAGAAATTCTATATAAAATATAGAATTATATATTTCTAAGTTCTATAGTTCTAACTTCTAATTACCCTATATTTTCTTGACTTTTAGAAGCAATTATGTATTTTATTTTCAAATTTTTTAAATTAAATATTTTAATTTAAAATATCTGAAAGCCGGGCACAGTGGCTCACACCTGTAATCCCAGCACTTTGGGAGGCCGAGGTAGGCAGATTGCCTGAGGTCAGGAGTTGGAGACCAGCCTGCCTAACATGGTGAAACCCTGTCTCTACTAAAAATACAAAAAAATTAGCTGGGCGTGGTGACACATGCCTGTTGTCCCAGCTACTCAGAAGGCTGAGGCAGGAGACTCACTTCAACCCGGGAGGCAGAAGCTGCAGTGAGCCAAGATTGTGCCACTGTACTCCAGCCTGGGCGACAGAGCGAAACTCTCTTGAAAAAAAAAAATTAATATATAGTCACAGATCATTCATATATATGTACACAAATATTCAGGAATATATATACTGTAAAGTTTTATCACTAACTCCCTCCACTCCTGTACACACGTGTAGGTAGCTACTATTAGGATTTTCTTTCTTTATTTGAGACAGAGTCTTGCTCTGTAGCCCAGGCTGGAGTGCAATGGCGTGATCTCAGCTCACTGCAAGCTCCGCCTCCCGGGTTCATGCCATTCTCCTGCTTCAGCCTCCCCAGTAGCTGGGACTACCGGTGCCCGCCACCATGCCCGGCTAATTTTTTGTATTTTTAGTAGAGACGGGGTTTCACTGTGTTAGCCAGGATGGTCTCGATCTCCTGACCTCGTGATCTGCCTGCCTTGGCCTCCCAAAGTGCTGGGATTATAGGCATGAGCCACCGAGCCCGGTCACTATTAGGATTTTCTTGTGGCAAACGTAAGCACAGGTGAATATAGCAAATCTGTATCCTCATTCCCACCACCTTTTTTTTTTTTTTAATGGAGTTGCTCTGTCACCCAGGCTGGAATGCAGTGGTGGCATGATCTCGGCTCACTGCAACCTCTGCCTCTTGGGTTCAAGCCATCCTCCTGCCTCAGTCTTCCAAGTTGCTGGGATTACAAGCATATGCCACCATGCCTGGCTAATTTTTGTATTTTTAGTAGATACAGTGTTTCACTATGTTGGCCAGGCTGGTCTTGAACTTGTGACCTTAAGTGATCCGCCTTAGACTCCCAAAGTGCTGGGATTACAGGCATGAGCCATTGTGTGCTGTCCCCCACCCCCCACCTACTTATGTTCGTTCGTTCTTTCTTTCTTTCTTTCTTTCGTTCTTTCTTTCTTTTTTTTTTTGGAGGTAGGGTTTGCTCTGTTGCTCAGGCTGGAATGCAGTGCTACAATCACGACTCACTGCATCCTCTACCTCCTGGGCTCAAGCAATCCTCCCACCTCAGCCTCCCAACCAAGTAGCTGGGACCACAGGCACCCCACCATATCCGGCTAATTTATTTGTTTATTTTTGGTAGACATGGGATCTCCCTATGTTGCCCAGACTGTTTTCTTTGTTTGTTTGAGACAGAATTTCTCTCTTATTGCCCAGGCTGAATGCAATAGTGTGATATCAGCTTACTGTAACCACTGCCTCCCGGGTTCAAGAGATTCTCCTGCCTCAGCCTCTGGAGTAGCTGGGATTACAGGTGCCTGCCACCACGATTGGCTAATTTTTTGTATTTTTAGTACATACGAGATTTCACCATGTTGGCCAGGCTGGTCTGCAACTCCTGACCTCAGGTGATCCACCTGCCTCGGCCTCCCAAAGTGTTGGGATTACAGGTATGAGCCACCGCTCCTGGTCTCCAGACTGGTCTTGAACTCCTGGGCTCAAGAGATCCTCCCAGTTAGACTGCTGTGCTGTTGCCTGAAATACCAATAATGAAGTAGCTGACAAGGTCTTAAGCTTTCAGTTGAGGACCTAATGTTCAACTTTATAAGACCCTATCAAGTGGGGTTGGCTATTTTCTTTTTACAAATGAAGATGTCAAATCATTACCCCATTTTACACGCACGCAAAATAAGGTATGGAAATTTAAATGATGCCCAGGGATGTAATATTTCAACTTGTCCCTTCTGAGTTGCTTAAATACTGATCCTGCACATAGATGATAGAAGGCTGAACTGTGTCCCAGTACAGTCACAGTGAATGATATTTCCTCAGCTGTTTATCCCATAGGACTGCGAGTCTCTGGAGGATAGGAATGTGTCTTATGCAGCATTACGGCCTATCATGGTACCTGGCATATAACAAATGCCCTATTTTTGGAAAGCTTTGGAACCTGAGTCATAGTGGATGTCATTGCAGGAAACAATTTTGCTATTTTTATGTTTCATAAACCACTTGAGTATCTTGAATATTTATGACTTTGTTTAGCTTTTCCAGAATGAATATGCTGATTACTAATTTTGATCACTCACCACACAATCATCATTCCCAAACACACAGCTCACTTAGCCTAGAACAACTCTGTGGGTCTTTAAATCATTTTGCAGATGATGAAATGGGTTCAGAGAGGTTAAGTAACTCACCCAAGGTCGCATAGCTAGTGAACATCAGAGCCAAAACTCAGAGTCAGGTGAGTCTGACCCCAAAGCCAGGGGTCTTAACCACTGAAATATGTCTACATGTCACCTACTTCTGGAAAACCTCAAGGAAAGCTCTACCTCTGAGCATAGCACATGACTCAATTCAGAGTGAGATGGCTGAAGGCAGGCTGTAATCAGCATCGTCAATATTTGGCACTTTCAGTGTCCACTGTTTTGATGACCCTGGATATTTGAGAAGGAAATAACAACAAAATGTGTTTCTCATTTACAGTGGTTGCTTTCTAAGTTGTGACTAATCCTTAAGTCCACCTATAATTTGTACTGTTTTATTCCAAATGTCAAAAGCTGCTACAAGGTATGGGGAAGGCTGATGTGCTAACATTGACCTTGATACCTTGATGATGTAATATTGAGACATATATCAGTATTTGCTGTTCACTTCCTGAGAAGTTGGATTTCAGTGAGTGTCTGGGAAGTCCTTAAAATAAACTAGAGTATTTTGTTCAATAGTAAAAATTACGTATTTAATATTAAAGGAACCAGAAAGTGAGTGAGCAGTGTTAGATGTAACATATATCTTCTTCATCCATTAATTCAATGGATATTTCAGTCTCTATTATCTGCCAGCAGTATTTAGGGACTGGGGATATACTAGTGAACAAAATAGACAAAAATTCCTATCTGTTTGGAACTTACCTTCTAGTGGGAAAAGACAAACACAATGAAAGGTAAAACATAAGTCAGATAGTAGTATGAAGTCTTTCTTTTTTTGAGATGGAGTCTTACTCTTTCTCCCAGGCTGTAGTGCAGTGGTGCTATCTCCACTCAATGCAACCTCTCCTGCCTCAGTCTCCTGAGTAGCTGGGATTACAGGCGTCTGCCACCATGCCTAGCTAATTTTTTGTATTTTTAGAAGAGATGCGGTTTCACAATGTTAGCGTGGCTGGTCTCAAACTCCTGACCTCAGGTAATCCACCCGCCTTGGCCTCCCAAAGTGCTGGGATTACAGGCGTGAGCCACCACGCCTGGCCAAGTAGTATGAAGTCTTTTGGAGAAAAGGAATTCAGGGAAAAGGAGCAGAGAATGCTGGGATGTGTGTGCAATTTTTTTTTTTTTTAAGATGGAGTTTTGCTCTTGTTGCCCAGGCTGGAGTGCAATGGTGCCGTCTCGGCTCACTGCAACCTCCACCTCCTGGGTTCAAGCAATTCTCCTGCTCAGCCACTGGAGTAACTGGGATTACAGGCATGCGCCACTCCGCCTGGCTAATTTTGTATCTTTAGTAGAGATGGGGTTTCTCCATGTTGGTCAGGCTGGTCTCGAACGCCCACGACCTCAAGTGATCCACCCGCCTCGGCCTTCCAAAATGCTGGGATTACAGGCCTGTGTGTGCAATTTTAAATTCTCACACAGTGTGCTGCAATTGTGACAAGACATTGATTTTTGGCCCCTCCTTTCCTTCTGGGCATGTCACATCCTGTAGGTCCCGCCTTCTGCACATCCAGTGTGAAACTTCAGTAAACACTTGCCCTGATATTCACTTCTTGTCTCTTGCTGGCCCAAGTTGGCCTAGATCTAACTTAGATTACATTTAAAGCATGGAAGAGGGTATATTCAACAATGTTGAGAATTTGGGGAGAATTAGAAGTGGCAGGAGAAAGGATATCAAACAGGACCTCTTTAGGTAGAATCATCTTGACCTCTTCACCTTTGGCCTAATCACTCTGCAAACAGAAAGTAGCTCAATGGGCTTGGCAGGGTCTAGAAGTAGCAGGAAGGAGGTTCTGGGTAGGTTACAATGATTAAGGCAGAGACAGAAATAAGAAAGTGGAATAATTTGTTGACTGTATGAAGCAATGGTGACGTTAAGAGTTGGCGGTTGGGGGTCGGGGTTGAGGGATAGATGCTTTAGCTTCCTGTAAGCTCCACCAGCAACTTATCTCCAAGACAACCACTTCTACTTCCAACAAATCCAGAGACCAATATTCTTCAATTGTGGCAAACGACATTTTCTCAATTACATGTTAAGTGTGAATAACAGTATTTTCAGAGTATCTTCTTTTGTATCAATCTACCCACACAGTTTAAGGAAAAGTGTGCTTGGAAAGGCAGTTTCAAAACAAGCTCCTGTAACCTGAGGTTTACAAAAGATGGTCATGGCTTAGGCTGGATAAAGCCAGTAGAAGAGGTCTCACCAGACTTTATTTTTTTAAGACAGTCTCGTTCTGTCGCCCAGGTTGGAGTGCACTGGCGCGATCTCGGCTCACAGCAACCTCCGCCTCCTGGGTTCAAGTGGTTCTTGATCCTCGTGCCTTAGCCTTAGTAGCAGGGATTACAAGCTTGCGCCACCAAGCCCAGCTAATTAGCTGTATACTTTGTAGAGACGAGGTTTCACCACGAACTAGCCGAGGTTGGTCTCGAACTCCAGAGCCCAAGCAATCCTCCCACCTCGACCTCCCAAAGTGCGGGGATTACAGGCGTGAGGCACCGCGCCCGACCGGACTTCTCACATTAGCTATCAGAGCGGTGATGGTGCGCATCTGCCATGGCCAGGGACAGGAACATAGGGAGATGACAGTAAAGGTGGTAATGAAGTCACGGCCACCTGCTCTTATGAAGTCAAAATCATTAAAGACCCAGTGACGTTGATGCCATCCAGGATTGAGACCTCTCTTCTGCCCATCTGTGGTCACGGGCCTAGTTAAACACCCAAGCCGTCACCCACACTGGGGGTTCCAGGAAAAAGCCTCGGCCTGGGGCCTGGTCTGCACGCTAGGCGCGGGCCGCGGCTCGCTGGAGGAGTCGAGCCAGCCCGCCCCTTCTCGCACGGCCTGCTGGGAGTTGTAGTTCAGTCGTCGGAGAACCGCGCCAAGTCCCGCCCCAGATGAGTGCGCAGTATGGGGACCGCCGGCCGGGACCCAGTGAGCGCGGGACTACAATTCCCAAAGGAGCGTAGCAGCCGACGCCCCGCCAAAAGGTAGCCGGCGGCTCGCTTCGCGCACACACGCGGCGGGCGGTGGCGGGATTCTGCCGCGTGCGCTTTCCCGCCCCGCCTCGCCTCGCCTCGTCCTGCGTTCGTCACGCCTCTGTCTGTCCGTTGGGCCACGCCGACCGCCCTACGCTCGCTCCGTCGCGGCTCCGCGCGCCCCACCTTCTCGCTAGTTTTTTCTAGAGCACAGGCTCCGCCCGTTTCCCGCTTCCAGGGCCCGGTTCTTTCCCGCCCCCACCCGTCTTTCTCCTCTGCACCCCTACTGCTTCTGCTTTGAAGGCGGAGGCTCCATGTTGTCCCCTCAGCGAGTGGCAGCAGCTGCCTCGAGAGGAGCAGGTGAGGCGCCGATTTTCCCCGGATCGCCCCGCGGTCACCCCCTCCGCCCTCCCAGCTGTAGCTCTGAGAAGAACCCCCGCCCGCGCCGCCGCCCTTCCTCGTCCCGGGGCTCGGACCGCGCGTCCCTCGCCGGGGTCCCTTGGCTTCCCAGTTTGTTGCCGGGGGCTCCTCTTCGGGCCCGGCTGGTCAAGCGAGGGCGGCGCCTTCCTTAGCTTTCGGCTGGGGGGGGCCGCCGTCAGGGCTCGGGCCGGGGCGCCTCCTGGGGCTTTTCCAGCTCCTCCTCTGGGCTGCAGCTGCCTCTGGGCTGCAGCTGCCCCTGGGCGGCCCGAGGGCCGGTGGTCCCCGTGGGCGGTGTCCGGAGCTTTCGGCTCCGCAGAGCCCCGCCCTGGGCAGAGCCGGGCGCCACGGGGCGCTGCCCCTCCGTGCCTGGGCACTCAGCGCCCTCTCGGGTCGGGAAGTCGGGGCCCGGATGGAGCGGGAAGGTGGATGCTGGTTTATTTGGCCTTTCTGGAAGTGCAGGAAGGCTGCGAAGTGTCTTGGAAGCTTTATGTTTAGCCTAACGACCTTGAGGCACTCACCACAAGTATTAGGAAAGTTGGTTTTCAACCCACACTTAACGCTGTAAAGAATTGGCCTAAATTGGTTTTTAGTAAGTTAGTGCATTTGGCACGGTACGTTGTTCTTTTCCTTTCCTGAATACATGAAATGTAGTGAAAGTATTAAGTAAAAACCAAATAAGGAGTCACCGTGTATTCATGGATCTGATTTAGTCTGTCATTTTACTTGGCTTTATTCTAGTGTAATGTGTGTGCTGTTGAAATGACCGTTTCACTTGCGAAATCGAAGGGCAAAAAGGAAAAGAACAGTGAAGAATTTTTAAATAAGTCTCAGTTCTCAAATTCAAATATGAGGCAATGCAACGTTTTGTGAAAGTCTTAGAATTACGGACCAAAAATGTACGATTTCACATATTGGCTTACTTTTGGAGATTTAAGAAGCATAACCTACGAAGTACTAATCCCTGTAAAGAATTTAGCATTGCAACATAGGTACTGAAATTCAAATTACTGCCTTTTCTTCCCCCGGTTCCCACAGAGATTAGCTTGTACTCCAGAAATTCCTGTTGCCACTTTAACACCTGAGAACAATTTGTTGAGAAGGATCTCAGTATTGCAGTAGTCCAGCACATTATTTTATTTTATTATTGTTTTTTGAGACAGAGTTTCGCTCTTGTCACCCAGGCTGGAGTGCAATGGCGCGATCTCGGCCGACTGCAGCCTCTACTTCCTGGGTTCAAGCAATTCTCTTGCCTCAGCCTCCCGAGTAGCTGGGATTACAGGCGTCCTCCACCGTGCGCGGCTATGTTTTTTTTTTTTTTTTTTGAGACGGAGTTTCGTTTTTGCTACCTAGGCTGGAGTGCAGTGGCACAGTCTTGGCTCACTGCACCCTTCGCCTCCTGGGTTCAAGCAATTCTCCTGCGTCAGCCTCCCCACTAGTGGGATTATAGACATCCGGCACCAGGCCCGGCTAATTTTTTGTATTTTTAATAGAGACGGGGTTTCACCATGTTGGCCAGGCTGGTCTTGAACTCCTGACCTCAGGTGATCCACCCGCCTCGGCCTCCCAAAGTGCTGGGATTACAGGCGTGAGCCACTGTGCCGGACCCATTATTTTGTTAGCCACAGTTTACTACCTCATTGTAGTAGAATTCATGAAATAGGAGAAATAACAAGAGGATAGATGTGCTGATGTGACTAGCTTAATTTTCTTTTTCCTTTTCTTGTTTTTGGTTAGACGGAGTTTTGCTCTTTTGCCTAGGCTGGAGTGCAATGGCGCGATCTCTGCTCATTGTAACCTCCGCCTCCCAGGTTCAAGCGATTCTCCTGCCTCAGCCTCCCAGGTAGCTGGGATTACAAGCGCCCACCATCGTGCCCGGGTAATTTTTGTATTTTTAGTAGGGAGGGTTTCACCATGTTGGCCAGGCTGGTCTTGAACTCCTGACCTCAGGTGATCCGTCCAGCTCGGCCTCCCAAAGTGCTGGGATTGCAGGTGTGAGCCACCGCGCCTGGCCCAGTTGCGTGGTATTTCGACTGTTAGAACACGTTAGATATATTTCACAGTTGAATTATGTTAACAGATGAGAAGATAGGCTTTCCTGGTATAGTAGGTGCTAATTAGGAAATCCTTACTTGGGCGGGAGCTGTGGCTTACTCCTGTAATCCCAGCATTTTGGGAGCTGAGGCAGGTGAATAACCTGAGGTCAGGAGTTCAAGACCAGCCTGGCCAACATGATGAGACCGGCCCTCCTCCCCCCTCCCCCCGGTGAAAAAGTTAAAAAAGAGCCAAGGTGGTGTTGCAGGCCTGTAGTTCTGGCTACTCAGGAGGCTGAGGTGAGAGGATGGAGTGAGCCTAGGAAGCTGGCTGCAGTGAGCCTTCTTTTTTGTTTTTTGTTTTTTTTGCGGTGAGCCTTGTTCTTGCCACTGCACTCCAGCCTAGGCAACAGACTGAGACCTTGTCTCAAAAAAAAAAAGGAACACAGCTAATTAAAACCTTTGGTGGCATTCTTATGCTTAGGAAAGAGATACAAAATTGTTGTTGAGCTCATTCTATTAGAAAGATTGTTTTTCCTCCGCTTGTGGTATAGCCTGGCATCATTTTCAGATTCAGCCCTCTCCTTGGATTTTCTGAATCTTCAGTACCGTTTAGTCACAGATAATTTTTGTAAATGTATGAAGCATTACACAATCCTTAGTCAACAAAAAAAAATATGGTTTTGTTCAGCCTTCGGTGCTAAGGCGAAAAGATTTTCTACAACAGACAAATATAAAATTTGCCCAGTATTCTGGTTAATTGGATTTAAATAGTACTTTCACCGAAACAGCCTTAAGCATATTGCAGTGTATCTACTGGTGCAATCACTGCCTTAAGACAAAACGGTATGTAGAAGCTCCCACCCCTCCACCACCCAGAAGGAGCCACACCCAGCAGTTCTGGAGTTGGCTAAGGTGTTAGTATACTTATCTTGCCTGTGATGATGTTTTCTCTGGTTTTGTCTGTTGGTTAGAAACCTTAAAGACTGGCAGCAAGAACAAGGCATGAAAATGGTATGCCTCTGTTTTGGGTGTGTTGCTCTTGCCCTTTAGAGAATATGATATTTTATAAGGAGACTAGAAAACTCAGATCATAACTTTACCCTGAGTCATACATGAATCTACTCAGCAAAGTGTTTCTGTGACTGGTTACTTTGTTTTCAGAACTCTTTGAATGGTAAGGATGAGTGCCAAGACTGGCTCTACTCAGTGGTTCTTAACCTACGGTAATATTGCCTCTTCCTGCCCCTGGAGCATTTGGCAATGGCTGGAGACATTTTTTGGGTGTTAGAACCTGTTGTGGGGAATGTTACTGGTATCTAGTAGGTAGAGTCGAGGTATGCTGCTCAATAGCCTGTAGTGCGTAGGATAGTCCCCCACAACAGTTGTGCAGCCCTGGTGTCAATATGTCGGTAGTGCCGAGGTTGAGAAACCCTAGTCTACACTGTCAGTTTTTTGTTTGTTTGTTTTTTTTTTTGAGGCAGAGTCTCGCTCTGTCACCCAGGCTGGAGTGCAATGGTACGATCTCGGCTCACTGCAACCTCCGTCTCCCAAGTTCAAGCGATTCTCCTGTTTCAACCTCCGGAATAGCTGGGACTACAGTCATGCACCACCACTCTTGGCCAATTTTTTTGTATTTTTAGTAGAGACAGGGTCCACCATATCGGTCAGGCTGGTCTCAAACTCCTGGCCGCAAATGATCCATCTGCCTTGGCCTCCAAAGTGGTGGGTTTACAGGTGTGAGCCACTGCACCCGGCCCACTTCTCAGGAATCCTAAACTCTTGGGAGGCTGAGGTGGGAGAATCACTTGAACCTGGGAGATGGAGGTTGCAGTGAGCAGGGATGATGCCACTGCTCACCAGCCTGGGCAACAGAGCAAGAATCTGTCTCCAAAAAAAAAAAAAAACAACCTTCTAATTATTATACAAAGATTTTCAACATTTTCTACATACTTGAATTGATGACTGATAGAATATTATCATGAACTGTTTACAACAATGGAGTAGTGCCCATTATCTGAGGGGAATACATTGTAAGGCCCCCAGTGGATGCCTGAAACTGCTGATGGCACTGAGCCCTGTATATACTATGTTGATGGATGAGAAGGCTACTAAGTAACTAATGGGCATGGTAGTGTATAAAGTGTGGACATTTTGGAAAAAGGAATGATTCATGTCCCAGGCAGGATAGCACAAGATTTCATCATGGTACTTAGAACTGCATTGCAATCTTAAGACTTATGAATTGTTTATTTCTGGAATTTTAAACATAGGTTGTAAAGTCACATAAATACATATGAATGACAGATGTGACTGTGGTCCAGCTGCAGCTTTGTGTCTGTGCAAAAATACCGCATGTTATCCATATTCATGCAATGTGATATAGCATTAACTGTTGTTGCAGTGTGCAGAATTAGACCTTGGAAAATAATTGCTTCTCTAAAGGGACAAGGCATGTAAGGTTGCCACGTACAGCTATTTTTAGTACCCTCCCGGCAGACTAGATCTCCAGAGTTTAAGATTTCTGACAAGTGGACTGGGCACGGTGGCTCACACCTATAATCCCAGCACTTTGAGAGTCTGAGGTGGGAAGATTACCTGATCACACAGTGCACGATCCATCCCCTTCAGCCTCCCAAAGTGCTGGGATTACAGGCATGAGCCACCGCACCTGGCTAGCACTTGACTCATTTTACTGATGAAACTGAAAACTAGACATGTCCAGGATCACACAGGTTGTTAGTGGTAGAGCTAGAACAGGAACTTGTGTTTTGAGTCCTAAATTCATTTATTTCCACAGGTTAATTCTGAGAGTAAGCAGGTGAATCTATCCCTTAGGCAGTTGTACATTTAGACTAAATGCAGGTTAGAGATCTGTGAAGTTGTATCATCCAAATAGAGGGTAGGCTGGGCACGGTGGCTCACGCCTGTAATCCAGCACTTTGGGAGGCTGAGGCGGGTGGATCACCTGAGGTCAGGAGTTCGAGGCCAGCCTGGCCAAGGTGGTGAAATGCCACCTCTACTAAAAATAAATCAGGTATGGTGGCGGGTGCCTGTAATCCCAGCTACTCAGGAGGCTGAGGCAGGAGAATCGCTTGAACCCAGGAGGCAGAGGTTGCAGTGAGATGATATTGGGAGGCTGAGGTGGGAGGATTGCCTGAGCCCCGTAGGTCCAGGCTGCAGTGAACCATGATTGCACCACTGCTCCTTTAGCCTGTGCAACAGAGTGAGACCCAGCCTTAAAAAAGGTGTAATATATAAGCAGTTCCGTTTAACTTGCATTATTGGTGGTGTGTACAGCTCAAAATAATTCTTCCTTTTTTTTTTTTTTTTTAGACGGAGTCTTGCTCTGTTGCCCAGGCTGGAGTGCAGTGGCCGGATCTCAGCTCACTGCAAGCTCCGCCTCCCGGGTTCACGCTATTCTCCTGCCTCAGCCTCTGGAGTAGCTGGGACTACAGGCGTCCGCCACCTTGCCCTGCTAGTTTTTTTGTATTTTTTAGTAGAGACGGGGTTTCACCATGTTAGCCAGGATGGGCTTGATCTCCTGACCTCGTGATCTGCCCGTCTCGGCCTCCCAAAGTGCTGGGATCACAGGCTTGAGCCACCACGCCCGGCAATTCTTCCTTATATAGGCCCAAATCCAAGGAGCACTGTCAGTGAACAACATCTTTTTTTTTTTTTTTGAGACAGGGTCTTGCTCTGTTCCCCTGATTGGAGTGCAGTGGTTGACTCACTGCAACCTCTGCCTCCCAGATTCAAGTGATACCAAGTAGCTGGGATTACAGGCGCTTTACTCCATGCCTGGTTATTTTTTGTATTTTTAGTAGAGATGGGGTTTCTCCCTGTTGCCCAGGCTGGCCTCGAACTCCTGTTCTCAGGTGATCCGCCTGTCTTGGCCTCCCAAAAGTGCTAGGATTATAGGCGGGACTTCCCATGCCTGGCCAACAAGATCTTTTTAATCTGGTGGATGTTGATAATCATGCTTTTATTACTGGTTTGAAGAGAAATGCAGAATCACCCCAGCTTTTCCAACTAAACAGAGCCTGGTTCCCTTCCTTTATTCTTGGGTACTGTGCTACAGGGAGAGGAAGAGATGAGTGAGGGCTTTTCCCCCACCAGCTGTCCTCAGTAGTCTTCAGCTTCTCTTGAATTGCAGTTCACCGTACACAACTGTATACATTCTTCTTTTTTTTTTTTTTTGAGATGGAGTCTCAGTCTTTCACCCAGACTGGAGTACAATGGTACAATCTCGGCTCACCGCAACCTCCGCCTCCCGGGGTTCAAGCGATTTTCTTGCCTCAGCCTCCTGAGTAGCTGGGATTACAGGCATGTGCCACCACACCCAGCTAATTTTGTATTTTTAGTAGAGACGGGGTTTCTCCATGTTGGTCAGGGTGGTCTCGAGCTCCTGACCTCAGGTGATCTGCCCGCCTCAGCCTTCCAGTGTTGGGATTTACAGGCGTGAGCCACCGTGCCCAGCCTCAACTGTATACATTCTTATCATTGGATTATCCCATCTTGTAACCACATAATTTTTACCTTCCGTGTCTACTGCTCTACCAATGCCACTTGCATACTTTGGGTTGTAACCTTCAACTGCATCATGGTACATGTCATTCATTCATTTTACAGTAGTTTGTTGGCCGGGAGCAGTGGCTCACGCCTGTAATCCCAGCACTTTGGGAGGCTGAGGCAGGCGGATCGCAAGGTCAGGAGTTTTAGACCAGCCTGGCCAATATGGCGAAACCCTGTCTCTACTAAAAATACAAAAATTAGCCAAGCGTGGAGGCACATGCCTGTGGTCCTAGCTGCTCAGGAGGCTGAGGCAGAGGAGTCGCTTGAACCCGGGAGGCGGAGGTTGTGGTAACCTGAGATTGCACCACTGCACTCCAGCCTGGGCAACAGCGAGACTCCGTTTCAAAAAAAAAAAAAATACAATAGTTTATTGTATGTGCTGTGTGTCATTACATTCACATTGCTCAGTACACTTTTTTTTTTTTTGAGACAGTTTCGCTCTGTCGCCCAGGCTGGAGTGCAATGGCACAATCTTGGCTCACAGCAACCTCTGCCTCCTGGGTTCAAGCTATTCTCCTGCCTCAGCCTGCCGAGTAGCTGGGATTACAGGCGCCTACCACCACGCCCAGCTAATTTTTTATATTTTTGGTAGAGACAGGGTTTCACCGTGTTGTCCAGGGTGGTCTTGAACTCCTGACCTCAAGTGACCCACCTGCCTCGGCCGCCCAAAGTGCTGGGATTACAGGCGTGAGCCACCGTGGCTGGCCTTGCTCAGTAAACTTTTAGTAGTGACATAGATAAAGCAAAACTGGTATGATGAACTTAATTGTAAAGTCCTAGAAGACTGTTGTGTCGGCTACTAGGCTTGGCTGTATTTGGCAGAGCCTCCAAATAAGTGATTTAAGCAAGGTAGGCATTTATTTTTCTTTCACATAGAAGTGAACCAGTATGGCAGTTCTGCTACTTGAAATCTGACCTCTCTTGTTTCTCCAGCATTCCTGGGGTGTTGCCCTCGTATGCCTGGCGCAAGGTGATTCACTCCCACTTTTACATCCAGCCAGCAAGCAGGGGGAAAACGCCTGATCTGGAAGTTGTGTGCGTCTGTCATTTCCAGTCACTTCCCATTGGTCAGAATTTAGTCACCTGGTCATATCCTAGCTATAAATTTGGGTTGGAAATGTCTTTCTTCTGGGTAGTTGTATGTCCAGCTAAAAATCTATTATATAGCAGGAGGGAGAAATTAATATTGGGGGAACAACCAGACATCTCTGTCACAATCGAGACTTTGTTTTGTCTTTCTTTGAGTGCTACACAGTACTTAACACTGTGGCTTTATCCCTGAAGTCTGAGTAAATTCTTCTCATTAGTTCTTTGTGTGAAAGACTGAAGGTCTTTGGATCTTGGATTTACCTGCTGCTGGGACAATAACCCCAAGAGATTATTCCCAGAAATGTTTCCTTTTTAATCCAGGCAATAACAGGATAGAAAAGTATTAGTATACATTGATTACAATGATAGCATGACATTTAACCTATATTTATAACTTGTTTCCTAATAGTCTGTAAAAACTTAAAAAGGAGGAAGAAGCCAGGCACAGTGGCTATCATTGACATCCACGGTGGCCTATCATCCCAGCATTCTGGGAGGCTGAGGTGAGAGGATCACTAGAGCCCAGGAGTTTGAGACTAATGTGGGCCACATGAGACCCCCGTCTCTACAAAAAAATTAAAAAATTAGCCAGTGATGGTGGCATACACCTATAGTCCCAGCTACTCTGGCAGCTGAGGTGGGAGAATCACTTGAACCCAGGAGTTTGAGACTGCAGTAGGGCAGGATTGTACCACTGCATTCCAGCCTGGGTGCCGGAGCAAGATACTATCTCAAAAAAAAAAAAAAAAAAGTGCGAAGAACCCTTTTGTTGCTATCTGATACTATAAATGTAAAAAGTGAGCAGCAATTCCAGTGGCTTAAAGGGGAGAGAGTCTTGCAGTCAAACCGTTTTGTCTTCTTTGCCTGCCATGATCGTGTAGCTCTCAGTGCTGGTTAGACAAAGTCATTTTGGAACCATCTTTGTGATTTTGGCCATGTCTGCCTGTCAGTACTAAGCTTTACTTAATATGTCTCCTTAGGTCTACTTTAAATTCACTTCTTGGCCGGGTAAGGTGTCACTGTGATTTTGGCCATATCTGCCTGTCAGTACTAAGCTTTACTTAATATGTCTCCTCAAGTCTACTTTAGATGACTTTTGACTGAGTATGGTGTAGCTGTAATCCCAGCACTTTGGGAGGTTGAGACAGGTGGATTAAGCTCAGGAGTTCAAGATGGTCCTGGGCAACATGGTGAAACCCCATCTCTCCAAAAATAACAAAAATTAGCTGGGTATGGTGATGAATGCCTGTAGTCCCAGCTACTTGGGAGGCTGAGGTGGGAGGATGACTTGAACCGGAGAGGCGGAGGGTGCAATGAGCCGAGATCATGCCACTGCGCTCCATCCTGGGTGATAGAGCCAGACCTTGTCTTAAATAAATAAACAGACTTGTTAAATTTAGCATCTTTCTAAAGAATAATTTATTAAAATACAGATTTGTTGTTTTAAACTATACATTAAAATGCATAATTATTAAAATTACTATGTCCTTTTAACTACCTAAAAACATCTTTAATAGCAGTGACACATACTCACACTTAGGGAAATAGTTCTTTATTCATTCCTTAGGGGCCCCACTGGTAGTTTTTTGTAAACTTCCCGTAAGTCTACAGCTACTGAGTGGCTCTGAATTTCTTTCTTTCTTTCTTCTTTTTTTTTTTTGAGATGGAGTCTCGCTCTGAAATCTAGGCTGGAGTGCAGTGGCATGATCTTGGCTCACTGCAACCTCCACCATGCAGGTTCAGGCAGTTCTCCTGCTTCAGCCTCTGGAGTAGCTGGGATTACAGGCACCCCCCACCACCCCTGGCTAATTTTTAGTAGAGACAGACTTTCACCATTGTTGGACCAGATTGGTCTTGAATTCTTGACCTCAGGTGACCTACCCGCCTTGGCCCCCAAAGTGCTGGGATTACAGGCGTGAGCCACCACGCATGGCCTGAATGAATTTCTTTTTTGCTTTCTTTTCTTTTCTTTTTTTTTTTTTCTTTTTTTGAGACGGAGTCTCACTCTTTCTCCCAGGCTGGAGTGCAGTGGTGCAATCTCGGCTCACCACAACCTCCACCTCCTGGGTTCAAAGGATTCTCCTGCCTCAGCCTCCTGAGTAGCTGGGATTACAAGCGTGCACCACCACGCCTGGCTAATTTTGTATTTTTAGTAGAGACGAGGTTTCTCCATGTTGGTCAGGCTGGTCTGGAACTCACGACCTCAGGTGATCTGCCCGCCTCGGCCTCCCAAAGTGCTGGGATTGCACAGGTGAGCCACCGCGTCCGGCCCCTTGCCTTCCCTTCCCTTCCCTCCCCTCTTCCCTTCGCTCTTCCCTTCTCAAGACAGTCTCTCGCTATATTGGCCAAGTTGGTCTTGAACTTCTGGCCTCAAGCAGTCCTCCCATCTCAGCTTCTCTAAGTGCTAGGATTACAGGCGTGGACGCTGTGGCTGACCTGAATTTCAAATTAATTATCTTTGTGCTTTGGTAGGGAAACTCTGGTAAGGAAAGTATAATACTAGTTAGTGCTTATTTTGAACTACAGAATTAATTACTTCTAAAACTTTTTGAGTTATTACTAGTGATATGCAAAACACAACCACCTAAAGATCTTTTTGAGCTTATTTCTAGGAACTGTTGGGCAACATGCTGAACCTTCATAAGCCTTCATTTCCTTTTTTTTTTTTTTTTTGAGACCTCTCTGTCACCTAGGCTGGAGTGCAGTGGCGCGATCACGGCTCACTGCAGCTTCTGCCTCCCAGTTCAAGCAATTCTCCTCCCTCAGCCTCTTGAGTAGCTGGGACCACAGGCGTGTGTCACCATGCCTGGCTAATTTTTTTTTTTTTTTTTTTTTGTATTTTTAGTAGAGACAGGGCTTTACGATGTTGGCCAGGCTGGTTTTGGACTCCTGACCTCAAGTGATCAGCCTGCCTTGGCCTCCCAAAGTGCTGGGATTGTAAGTGTGAACCACTGAGCCTGGCCATTTCCTTCTTTTTAAAATGGAGCAATATTATTTACATCAGAGTTGTTCTGAGGATTAAATATATAGAAAGCTTAGCAGTGGTAAACACACTATTATTGATAGACATTGTTTTATTTCCACTTTTGGACTGTTTTGAGTAAAGCTGATAGGAACTTTCTGTTTTTGAGACAGAGTCTTGCAATATTGTCCAGGTTGGTCTTGAACTCCTGGGCCCAAGTAATCCTCCTGCCTCAGCTCTCCAAGTAGCTGGGATTACATGTGCGATCCACCACGCCCAGCTCAACATTCTTGTATATGTGTTTTTTGGTGGACGTAGGCATTCATTTCTCTTAGGTGTATAACTTGGTGTATTCCTTGGAGTAGAATTGCTGGATCACAGATACATTTAATTTTTGTGGATAGTGCCAAACAGTTTTTTGAAGTGGCCTTAGTATTTTGTGCTCCTATCAGAATGTGTGAGAATTCCAGTTGCTTCATACCCTGTCCCACAGTTGATATTGTCAGTCTTTTAAATTTTAGCCATTCTGATGGGCAGGTAGTGGTATCTTATTGTGGTTTTAATTTACATTTCCCTGTTAAGTTATGATATGGAAGTACCTTTTAATAGGATTTGTATATCTTTTCCTTGCAAAGTGCCTGTTATTTTTTCTTATGGATTGCTATGTTGATGCTGGATGTGGGTCCTTTGGAAATAGATATTATGAATATTCTTCCCTAGCCTGTGACTTGCATTTTTACTTATTGAAGTCTTTAAATGAACATAATTTTTAATTTTAATGAAGTCTGTGTTGTCATTTTATTTTCTTTTATGGCTAGTACTTTTTTTCTTTGAGACAGGGTCTTATCTGTTGCCCAGGTGGGAGTGCATTGGTATGATCTCAGCTCACTGCAACCTCTGCGTCCCAGGTTCAAGTTATTCTCATGCCTCTGCCTCCCGAGTAGCTAGGACTTACAGGTGTGTGCCACCACACCTGGCTGATTTTTGTATTTGTTGGTAGAGATGGGGTTTCGTCATGTTGGCCAGGCTGGTCTTGAACTCCTGACCTCAAGTGATCCACCCACCTCGACTTCCCAAAGTGCTGAGATTACAGGGGCGAACCACCGTGCCCTGCCCTTTTATGGTTAGTACTTTTGTGTCTGTTTTTTATTTCTTTTAGTTTTGTCACCCAGGTTGGAGTACAGTGGTGTGATCATAGCTCATTGCAACCTCAAACCCCTGGGCTCAAGCAGTCTTCCTGCCTCAGCCTCTGAATAGCTAGGACTACAGGTGTACACCACACCTGGCTAATTTTTTAAGTTTCATAGCGCTGGGTTTCACTGTTTCCCAGGCTCCTCTCAAACTCCTGGCCTCAAGTAATCTTTCTGCTTTGGTTTCCCAAAGTGCTGTGATTATAGGCATGAGCCACTGAGCCTGACCCTGTCCCCTGTTTAAGAAGTTTTTGTTTTCCCCATATTCAAAAACGTTTTAAATATTTGACACTAATTTTTTTTTCTCTACATGAACATAGGTGATGCCATGGAGAGCAGCAAGCCTGGTCCAGTGCAGGTGGTTTTGGTTCAGAAAGATCAACATTCCTTTGAGCTAGATGAGAAGGCCTTGGCCAGCATCCTCTTGCAGGACCACATCCGAGATCTTGATGTGGTGGTGGTTTCAGTGGCTGGTGCCTTCCGAAAGGGCAAGTCCTTCATTCTGGATTTTATGCTACGATACTTATATTCTCAGGTAAGATAGAATTATTTTATTTCAAGTAAAAAGTGAGACTTTTAATGTCCAGAAAAGCAAAATAAGCTCATAGATTATCCTTGGTGCAGAAAATTTTTAATTTAAGATTTAATGGAGATTTCTTACTTCTGTAGAAGGAAAGTGGCCATTCAAATTGGTTGGGTGACCCAGAAGAACCGTTAACAGGATTTTCATGGAGAGGGGGATCTGATCCGGAAACCACTGGGATTCAGATCTGGAGTGAAGTTTTCACTGTGGAGAAGCCAGGTGGGAAGAAGGTAAGGATGAAAATGACCTTACAGATTAACAACAGCAGCGACAACAAAATATGAACTTCAGCATGTACTGTGTTAACCCAATTAAAAACCTTTTATCAAAGAATTTAAAATGGGTAAAGTAAGAAAAGTTAAAAAGTCCCTGTTTTGTCCTGAAATTTTAGTCTATTGTGGATAAATAGGATTTTCTGACACAGATATGAGAAGTTGTAGCTCTGATATCTAGCTGTAGTCTCCTTGGTCTGCTGATTGCTTTATTTTAATTTTCTTTTCTGGAAAAACATTTTTACTAAAAGCTATACAGACTTTCTCCTTTGCACCTAGCAGTACTTTATGTAGTATTGCTTAGGGCCATGTAGCATTTTAAGATGCAATTTAAAAATATTAATCTGTTGTTGACTCTGTTAATTCCTATTTCAACATGTGCTTCCTTGAACAATTCAGGATACAACTTATTGTGTATGACAACTTTCCTTCACACACTATTTTTGTGGGTGTGTGTATATCTGACTTGGGGAGAATTTAAAAAACACATAGCATTTTAATTTGTTTGAAACAGACCTTCTGCCTGTTACATTTTGTGCTCTTAGCCAATTAAAGAAGCCAATGGCGGCCGGGTGCGGTGGTTCACATGCCTGTAATCCCAGCACTTTGGGAGGCCAAGGTGGGCAGATCACAAGGTTAGGAGTTTGAGACCAGCCTGGCCATCATAGTGAAACCCTGTCTCTACTAAAAATACAAAAAATTAGCTGGGTGGGTGGGCGCCTTTTCAATAAAAGGAAGGAAGACGTGAAAACAACTTTTTATTAAAGCGAATGATTTAAATTAATACATATTGATTGTTTTTAAGATTCTTAAATAAAATGCATGAATATAGTTTAAAAGGTCAAATACTACTGTAAGGCTTCTAACAGAAAGCAACTGTCATGTGTGTTATTCTCCTCTCTGCCCAGTTTTCACTTCTCAGAGGCTGATGCTCTTATGTGTTACCACTTCTGTTCTTTATTTCCTTACTCCTGTATGGGTGGCACAGACCTGGCCGTTGTTGTTCTGGGAGTTGAGCAGGGAAATGGCATTGGGGATCTCACTGTTCAGAAGGTGGGCATTCACTATCCCCCAGCTGTCAGTAGGGCTTCTTACCCACAGTCTCATCCATGCCTTATAAGCTATGGGCATAGAGCCTCTCCACAGATTTCTTTGTAAGGATTGGGAGGGGTAAGTCATGTGTTTCTTTTTTTTCTTATTTTTTTTTTTTTGAGACGGAGTCTCGCTCTGTCGCCCAGGCTGGAGTACAGTGGCCGGATCTCAGCTCACTGCAAGCTCCGCCTCCCGGGTTTACGCCATTCTCCTGCCTCAGCCTCCCGAGTAGCTGGGACTACAGGCGCCCGTTACCTCGCCCGGCTAGCTTTTGTATTTTTTAGTAGAGACGGGGTTTCACCATGTTAGCCAGGATGGTCTCGATCTCCTGACCTCGTGATCCGCCCGTCTCGGCCTCCCAAAGTGCTGGGATTACAGGCTTGAGCCACCGCGCCCGGCCAGTCATGTGTTTCTTATACAGACTTTCATCCATCACTTCTGTTTTTAGCCCAGTCCTATAAGCATGCCCTCATGCCTGTTTGTGCTTTTTTTTTTTTTTTTTTTTTTTTTGAGACGTAGTCCCACTCTGTTGCTCAGGCTGGAGTGCAGTGGCACCATATTGGTCACTACAATCGCTGCCTCCCAGGTTCAAACAATTCTCCTGCCTCAGCCTCCTGAGTAGCTGGGACTACAGGCGCACACCATCATGCCTGGCTAATTTTTGTATTTTTAGTAGAGACAGAGTTTCACAATGTTGGCCAGGCTGGTCTGGAACTCCTGACCTTGTGATCTGCCTGTGTCGGCCTACCAAAGTGCTGGGATTATAGGGGTGAGCCACCACGCCAGGCCACCTTTGATATTTTGAAGCGCTGGTCTGTTGGTACTGAATTCTTTTAGCTTTCATACATCTGAAAAATCTTTATTTTGCCTTTGTTTTGGAAAACATTTACTCTTAGTATAGAGTTCTAGGCCAAAGTATTTTTCTCAGTACTTCAAAAGTATTCCCCCTTTGCCTTTTCGCTAACATTGTTTCTTTTCTTTTTTGTGTTTTGAAAGGGAATCTTGCTCTGTTGCCCAGGCTAGAGTGCAGTGGTGGGATCTTGGCTCACTGCAACTTCCGCCTCCCAGATTCAAGCAATTCTTCTGTCTCAGCCTTCCGAGTAGCTGGGACTACAGGCGTGCACCACCACGCCCGGCTAATTTTTGTATTTTTAGTAGAGATAGGGTTTCACCATATTGGTCAGGCTGATCTTGAACTCCTGATCCCAGGTTATTTACCTGCCTGTGCTTCCCAAAGTGCTGGGATTACAAGCATGAGCCACTGTACCCAGCCTGCTGACATTGTTTCTGACAAGAAATACACTGTTATTCTTATTTTTGTTCTTTTGTACCTAATAAGACTTTTTTGTCTGGTTGCTTTTTTTCTTTAAATTAAAAAAAGTTTTTTTTCGTGGGTACATAGGTATATATATTTATGGGGTATGTCTGGTTGCTTTTAAGATTTTGTCACTGTTTTTGAGCAAATTATGATGTGTTTTGATGTAGTTCATGTTTTTCGTATATGGGTTTTATTGAGCTTCTTGAATCTGCAGATTTATAATTTTTATCAAATTTGGACATTTTAAGGTTATTACGTCTTCAAATTTTTTTGGTCTTATTCCCTTTGGCGACTGCTATTACATGTGCCTCTTGCTGCTTGAAGTTGTTCCACAGCTGACTGACGCTTTGTTCATTTAAAATTCTTCAGGCCGGGCGCGGTGGCTCACGCCTGTAATCCCAGCACTTTGGGAGGCCGAGGAGGGCAGATCACAAGGTCAGGAGATCGAGACCATCCTGGCTAAAACGGTGAAACCCCGTCTCTACTAAAAGTACAAAAAATTAGCTGGGCAGGGTGGCGGGCGCCTGTAGTCCCAGCTACTCGGGAGGCTGAAGCAGGAGAATGGCATGAACCCAAGAGGCGGAGCTTGCAGTGAGCTGAGATCACGCCACTGAACTCCAGCCTGGGCAACAGTGCAAGACTCTGTCTCAAAAAAAAATAAAATAAATAAAATAAAATTCTTTGGCCAAGCGCGGTGGCACACATCTGTAATCCCACACTTTGGGAGACCGAGGTGGGTGGATCACCTGAGGTCAGAGGTTTGACACCAGCCTGACCAACTGAAAACCCGTCTCTACTAAATACAAAAAATTAGCTGGGTATGGTGGGTCATGCCTGTAATCCCAGCTACTTGGGAGGCTGAGGCAGGAGAATCGCTTGAACCCTGGAGGTGGAGGTTGCAGTGAGCCAAGATCACGCCATTGTACTCCCACCCGGGCAACAAGAGCTAAACTCCATGTGAAAAAAAAAAAAAAAAGGCCAGGCACGGTGGCTCATGCCTGTATTCCCAGCACTTTGGGAGGCTGAGGTGAGCAGATCACCTCAGGTCAGGAGTTTGGGACCAGCCTGGCCAACATAGTGAAACCCTGTCTCTACTAAAAATACAAACATTAGCTGGGCGTGGTGGTGCCCACCTGTAATCACAGCTACTTGGGAGGCTAAGGCAGGAGAATTGCTGGAACCTGGGTGGCGGAGATTGCAGTGAGCCAAGATTGTGGCACTGCACACTTAGCCTGGGCAACAGAGCGAGACTCCATCTCAAAAAAAAAAAAAAAAAAAAAAAAAAGAGTTTTTTTGTTTTTTTTTTGTTTTGAGATGGAGTCTCGCTCTGTTGCCCAGGCTGGGAGTACAATGGCGTGATCTTGGCTCACTGCAACCTCTGCCCGCCAGGTTCTCATGTCTCAGCTTCCCGAGTAGCTGGGATTACAGGTGTGCACCACCCTGCCCGGCTAATATTTGTATTTTTAGTGGAGACAGCATTTTACCAAGTTGACCAGGCTGGTCTCAAACTCCTGACCTCAGGTGATCCTTCCCCCTTGGCCTCCCAAAATGTTGGGATTACAGGCATGAGCCACCGTGCCTGGCCTTTTTCTCTGTTTTCTTGTGGAGCATTTCTAGGTCTTCAAGTTCACTAATCTTTTAGAACCTGCTATTAATCAGGTCCAGTGTATTTTTCATTTCAGACATTGTAATTTTCATCTCTAGCAGTTAAATTTAGGACTTTTTAGTATTTTTTTTTCGTTTACTTGATTCAGTTTCTGCATCCACTTTTAGTATCTTTTATGTCACCACTTTTTGAATATATGAAGTAAAGTTATACAGAGTACTGTTTTTTTTTTTTTTTTTTTTTTGAGACAGAGTCTTGCTCTCTAACCCAGGCTGGAGTGCAGTAGTGCCATCTCGGCTCGCTGCAACCTCTGCCTCCTGGGTTCAAGCGATTCTCCTGCCTCAGCCTCCCGAGTAGCTGGGATTACAGGCATGTGCCATCATACCCGGCTATTTTTTGTATTTTTAGTAGAGACGGGGCTTCACCATGTTAGCCAGGCTAGTCTTGAACTCCTGGCCATAGGCAATCCACCTACCTCAGCCTCCCAAAGTGCTGGGATTACAGGTGTGAGCCACCATGCCCAGCCCTGAATATTGTTTTAAAGTTGTTTTTGGCCAGGCCAGCTACAAAAATTAGCTGGGCGTGGTGGTGGGCTTCTGTAGTCCCAGCTACTCGAGAGGCTGAGGAAAGAGAATTGCTTGAACCCGGGAGGTGGAGGTTGTGGTGAGCTGATATCGCTCCACTGCACTCCAGTCTGGGCGGCAGAGCAAGACTGTCTCAAAAAAAAAAAAAGTTGTTTTCTGTTAATTTTAATATCTATGTTAGTTCTGAGTCAGTTTTGGTTGATTTTTCCCTTCATTTGGGTTATATTTTTCTGCTTCTTGTATGTCTGCAAATTTTGATAGGATGTAGGCTTGTGGATTTTCCCTTGTTGGGTGCTGGTTATTTTTGCATTCCTATAAAATATCTAGCTGTATTCTGAGAGGTAGTTAAGTAATTTGGAAACTTGTTTTTTTCTGTTCTTGCTGTTTAGGTTTGTTAAATGGAACCAGAGAGTGTTGGTAGTTATTCCTCATTACTGAGGCAAGACTCTGAGTACTTTTCCTAATTCCGCTTGAATTATGAGGTTTTTGTAGTCTGGCTGGAGGGAACAGGCATTATTCCTGAACTTGTGTGAGCACTGGAGATGGTTCACTCTCAGTCTTTTCAGTGGCTCCCTGTTCAGCCTCAGGCAGTTTTCCTTATACACATGCACTGATCAGTAGTTAGCTGAACACTTGTTGGGGAACCCTCTGCAGATCCCTGGGGTTCTTTATCTCTGTAACTTTTTCCTCTTAGGTACTTTGTGAATTCTAGTAGCTTTGGTCTCCCTGACTCTCCTGCTTTGTCTCTTCAACTCAGGGTTGTCTGGTTCTGCTTCGGTTCCCCCTCCCTGTGCCTTGACCAGTGAGCTGGGGCAATTCTGGACCTTACCTCATCTGTTTCTCTTCCTTCGGGGATCATTATTCTTCACTACTTAATGTCCAGTGCCTGGTAGACTGTTGTTTCATAAGTTTTGTCTGTTCCGTTTTGGCTTCAGGTGGGAGGGTACATTCTGTCTCTCTTACTCCGTTTTGACTGGAAGTGGAAGGTCCAACCTTTTCATTTTAGAGATGCTGTGCTAAAAAGACCCAGTGAAGTTAAGCTAGTTACTGTTAGTATTGGCATTCTAAGGTTCTATGACTTTAAATTCAGTGTTAGTTTTCGTCTCATGCCTTCTTTCTACATTTTTTGTAACGTGTGGTAGATGTTAATATTTTTTTTTTTGGAGACAGGGTCTTGCTCTGTCACCCAGGCTGGAGTGCAGTGGTGGGATCTCTGTTCACTGCAACCTCCACCTCCCAGGTTCAAGTGATTCTCATGCCTCAGTCTCCTGAGTTGTTGGGACTACAGGTGCGCTCCACACCTGGCTGATTTTTGTATTTTTGTAGAGATGGGGTCTCACCATGTTGGCTAGGCTGGTCTCGAACTCCTGACCTCAGGCAATATGCCTGCTTTGGCCTCCCAAAATGCTGAGATAACAGGTGTGAGCCACGGTGCCCAGCCTTATAATTTGTTTTTTTTTTTTTTTTTTGAGACGGAGTCTCGCTCTGTCGCCCAGGCTGGAGTGCAGTGGCCGGATCGCAGCTCACTGCAAGCTCTGCCTTCCAGGTTTACGCCATTCTTCTGCCTCAGCCTCCCGAGTAGCTGGGACTACAGGCGCCCGCCACCTTGCCCGGCTAGTTTTTTGTACTTTTTTTAGTGGAGATGGGGTTTCACCGTGTTAGCCAGGAGGGTCTCGATCTCCTGACCTCGTGATCCGCCCGTCTCGGCCTCCCAAAGTGCTGGGATTACAGACTTGAGACACCGCGCCCGGCCGTACCTAAATAGTTGTACAGAACCTACAAGCGGGTGCTTAAGGGTCACGTAAATATTACCTGTACTTTTCCATTTCTCCTTTACATTTTCCTCCTTCTTAGTTTAATCTCTTTTGTTTGTATTTTCCTTTTTTTTAGGTTGCAGTTGTTCTGATGGATACCCAGGGGGCATTTGACAGCCAGTCAACTGTGAAAGACTGTGCTACCATCTTTGCTCTAAGCACTATGACTAGTTCTGTTCAGGTAAAAACCACTTGACTCGGAAAAAAGCTTGCAAAGGAAATAAGATAAAGGGAGGAAATACAGTTTTGATTATTCTGTTAACAGAATTTCTGTGATGATATGTAAATATTTTAAAACTGTAGATTCAGTTAAACTCTTAAAAGTTTGAGAAGGAGCCAAAGAATTTTTCCTCTTTGGTCATAATTATATATAATGTGTTCCAAGAAAAGTCCAAAAAATGGAAATTTATATCTATTACATCATATAGGAAGTATAGATTTGATAAGAACTTAGGAAAACTATATTTTAAACTGTAAAGGAAGAATTTTTGATTTCAACCTTATGTGCATAGTTTTCCAAAAGACAGATCATATTACTGTTTGAACAGTCCTCATGTTCTTATAGGCAAGTCTTTTAATTGTTCAAAGCTTCTGTCAGCCCTTTAGGCTTATTTGGGATTTGTTTGAAGTAAGCCAGAATAGTATCAATCTGGATTTTTGTTTTCTAGATTTATAATTTATCCCAGAACATTCAAGAAGATGATCTTCAACAGCTGCAGGTATATGTTTCTCATAACAATTTTAACAACATATTATTTAAAAGTTTAAAGATAAAGAAAATTTTACGACTGAGTAGTTTTAGCAAAAGATTGAAATGTAGAGGAAGGTTTTTGGTTCATAGTAATTCTATACTATGTATATCCATTGGTGGGGTGGAGCAGGGGCAGTTCGGGAAGGCCTTAATGATTTGAGCAGAGAATGAAAGAAAGTGGGCAAGTGAGTCCTTCAGATCCATTTGGGTGGAAAACTGTTACAGCAGAGGAGCAGCTGCTGGAAGACAGACCCTGCGGGGAGTGTGCTTGGCAAGATCAAGGAATGACAAGGAGGCCCGTGGGTAGGATTGGAGACTGTGACAGGAAGGGGCTAAGTGATGAAGTCAGAGAGGCAGTGAGGTCCCACTCATGCTGGGTCTTTTCTCTGGGGAAGGTGGGAGCCATGGGAGGGTCATCAGCAATGATGTTATCTGACATGTTGTAAAGGGATCATTCTGGCTGCCATGTTCAGAATAGATTTTTTTTTTTGAGACGAAGTCTTGCTCTTGTCCCCAGGCTGGAGTGCAATGGTGCAATCTTGGCTCACTACAAGCTGGGGTTACAGACAGGTGTGTGCCACCACACCTGGCTGATTTTTGTAATAGAGACGGGATTTCACCATGTCAGTCAGCCTGGTCTCAAACTGTTGACCTCGTGATCCGCCAGCCTCGGTCTCCCAAAGTGCTGGGATTACAGGCGTGAGCCACCGCGCCTGGCCTATTTTTTTCTCCTTTTTTATAGCCGCAGTTCTTACCTGTTTTTCCCACAAAATGCTCTTTCATGAGTATTTGAAATTGCATCCAGGGTTGGATGCAATTCCTGGTATATTGCTCTAATGCTACTTCTCCCACTGACATTCGAGAAAGCATCAGAATGTGAGTGAGTAAGGGTGTCATTATTATAGGGATTACCTTGAATTAGTTCTATTTTATATTTATTTAAAAAAACAAGGAAATTTCCTCCTAAACCTCGGTCCTTAATGTTGCTTATGGCAATTGCCTGTACTTCATAATTGGTAGTTCTATACCAGTGCCATGGCTCAGTGGTTGAGAGCTGTTGCTCTGTAAAACTTCCATCACAACTTGAGTTGGTCACCCTTTCACCTGAAATTTATTCCTTTCTAAGCTCCTTCCTGTTAAACCATTTTTGCACTTTTCCTTTTTTTTTTTTTTTTTTTTTTTGTTTTGAGACGGAGTCTCGCTCTGCGCCCGGCTGGAGTGCAAATGGCCGATCTCAGCTCACTGCAAGCTCCCTCCCGGTGTTTACGCCATTCTCCTGCCCTTCAGAAAAAACCTCCCGAGTAGCTGGGGCATACAGAAACAGACCGCCACCTCGCCAACGAAGCTAGTATTATTATGTATATATTTTAAGTAGAGAACGGAACAAAGTAAATTTCACCGTGTTAGCAGGATAGGTCTCGGATCTCTTGACCTCGTGATCCGCCCGGTCTCGGCCTCCGCAGAAAGTGCTGGGATTACAGGCTTGAGCCACCGCACCCGGCCATTTACTTTTAAACTTTGTTTTGTTATGATTTTAGTGAGGCTTCTTGAAGAAATAGAGGTAAATATACATGTAAACCTTAACCTTAAAGAATTTAGTCATTTGAATGGTATAAATATTATAGATCTAATACTTTTCTTGCTGCTGGAAATCCAGTAGTGCACAAAACAGAGAAATATTCCTGCCCTCATGGAGTTTAAATGCTAGTAGAAAGACAGATGCAAATCAAGACAAGAAGAGGTATAGTACATTAGATAATGATAAATGTTAAGAAAAAAATTTTTAAGGCCGGGCGTGGTGGCTCATGCCTGTAATCTCAGCACTTTGAGAGGCCAAGGCGGGTGGATCACCTGGGGTCAGGAGTTCGAGACCAGCCTGACCAGCATGGAGAAACCCCTTCTCTACTAAAAATACAAAATTAGCTGGGCGTGGTGGCACATGCCTGTAATCCCAGCTACTCAGGAGGCTGAGTCAGGAGAATAGCTTGAACCCAGGAGGCGGAGGTTGCGGTGAGCCACGCGCCATCACACTCCAGCCTGGGCAACAAGAGCACAGAGCACAACTCTGTCTCAAAAAAAAAAAAAAAAAATGTTTTTTAAAGACACGAAGTAGGAAATATTATTGGCAAACTTGTAATCTTTTTAGGTAGATGGCCATGGAAGGCGTCACTGAGAAGGAGCCATTTGAAAGACCTTAAGAAGTGAGGGAGCAGATCATGAGGATATTTGGGAGAAGAACTTACAGTTAGTGGGAGGAGCCAGTATGAAGGTCCTAAGGCAGCAGTGTGTCCTGTATGTTTGAATAACAGGAAGGAGGGCTAGTGTGGCAGCATCACACTGTAAGGACTGGCTTTAATACTGAATGAAGTTGTAGGGTTTTGAGCAAAGCCATGATATGATCTGACTAACCATATTATAACAGAGTCAATGTGGTTGCTGTATTGAGAATAACCCATAGGGAGTCACGAGCTGAGGCAGTTAGGAGGCTATTGCAGTATTCCAAGCCACATGGAAATAGTGAGTGGCTGGATTCTGGATTTGCTGATGATGTGGGATGTGGGATGTGAGCAGGGAATAACCAAGATGATTTTAAGGTTCATGACTCCTGTGGGCTTTTGAAACTGTAGAACCCTGGTATCAATATAAATATAATGAATACTTTACTAAAAAAAGCCATAGAACTATTTTAAGTAATTTTGCTTTACAAACCATAATGCTTCTTTTTTAAAGCTCTTCACAGAATACGGTCGTCTGGCAATGGATGAAATTTTCCAAAAGCCTTTCCAGGTTAGAATATTTATTTTAAATATAATTCATATATTTGTTTTTGTTCATAGATCAGCAAACTACAGCTCATAGGCCAAATCTAGCCTGCCACCTGTTTTATGACTGTGAGCTAAGAATGGTTTTACATTTTAAATGGTTGAAAAAAATGAGCAATACTATTTTATGACATGGAAATTATCTGAAATTCAAATGTCAGTGTCTATAGATAAAATTTTAGTGGAACACAGCCATGCTCATTTGTCTTTGTACTGTCTGTGACTGCTTTCCTGCTACAATGGCAGAGTTGAGTAATTACTTAAAAAATAAACTCTCTGGGTTGGGCATTTTGGCTTACGCCTGTAATCCCAGCACTTTGAGAGGCCAAGGCAGGCAGATCACCTAAGGTCAAGAGTTCGAGACCAACTTGGCCAACATGGAATCTGTCTCTACTAAAAATACAAAAATTAGCTGGCGTGGTGGTGGCGGGTGCCTGTAATCTCAGCTACTCAGGAGGCTAAGGCGGGAGAGTTGCTTGAGCCTGGTAGGCCCAACCTCTTAAAAAAAAAAGAAAGAAAAAAAAGTAAATCCTTCAGTACATATCTTTACCCCCTTTTTAGAAGCTGGTATTATGCAAAGACGTATTGCAGTTGTTCTCTTGAAAATGTGTTTATGCATGTTAAAATATGTTCTGCTCGTTCCTTAAATAGACACTGATGTTTTTGGTTAGAGATTGGAGTTTCCCTTATGAATACAGCTACGGACTCCAAGGAGGAATGGCATTTTTGGATAAGCGTTTACAGGTAAGTGGGACTATAATCTTCTGAGGAATTATCTCAAAGTGGTGATAGCTTTCTCATTTGCCTTTGGCTATTGTGTTTAAAGCAATTATTGAAAATGATATTGAGTACATTAACTATATATGAATCTTAATGCAAGCTAATATTTATTCCTGATAAGATTAAAGAACCTGTATATACAATGCACAGGAACTGTAGAAGAAAACTCTGGGCCAGTGCCCAAGCTTTGATTATAATTTCCATTTTACATTTTAAACCAAGTTCTATATGTGTCTCTAGAAGTCACACTCAGAATCTTAGTTATGTTATTCTTATTCAAAGTTTTTACTTATTTTGGGATAAACAGGCTTAAGCTGTTCCCCCAAACCAAAACACAGGAATCCTTTGTCTGTCACTACTAATTGGTTAGATCCTTCTTCCTCTGCACAAACTATCCCTTATGTAATACTCTTTTATTTTTTATTTTTTTTTATTTTTTCTCTTTTTCGAGACGGACTTCTCGCTCTGTCACCCAGGCTGGAGTGCTTGGGCCGGATCTCAGCCACCTGCAAGCTCCGCCTCGCCCGCGCGTTCCGCCATCTTCCTCCTGTCTCAGCGTGCGCGGGTCGCCTGGGACATACGCGCGCCGCCGAACGCCGAAGGTCGCCGGGGAGAAATATTCTTTTGTAGTTTTCCAAGATAGAGAGGGATATTTCACCATGATATAAGACCAGGATAGAGACATCGATACACATGACATACGTGAATCCGCAAACACTCAGGAGACTCCACCAGATAGACATGGAGATATCAGGCTGAGCTACACCAGCGTCCGAAGCCAATACAATACTCTTTTAAAGAAATTCTTCCGCACCTGATTTGTTAGCTATAGGAGTCAAGCCATGGGTAATCAGATTTGTGTGTTTGTTTCTTAGGGTTCTGAGTTTTCTCATTTGGCCACTATGATCCATCAGAGTGGAGGAGTCTTCTTACCTTTATCCTTATACTAGTTGTCCCTAGTAAAGAAAACCAAAGGACTTTTGGTTGGTAAATTGTTGGTCTTCATTGGCAGGTGAAGGAACATCAACATGAAGAAATTCAGAATGTTCGAAATCACATTCACTCATGTTTCTCGGATGTCACCTGCTTTCTCTTACCACATCCAGGACTCCAGGTGGCCACAAGCCCTGACTTTGACGGGAAATTAAAAGGTGTGTTCCAAGTGTTACTTTAAATATGTGATTTGATCTTTGGAATTAAAAATAATGAATCACTTACAAATCAAGTGAATGCTTAAGAAAAATGGTGTGCTGTCTTAGAGTAGTATTTAAAGTCTAGTTCAGATTTTGCTCCTGACTTAATGCACCCATCAGAATTAGTTTGCCTTGACTTCTCCACCTGTAATGGTGGTGTTCATATCCATTAGTAGTCTTTCTAAGAGACTCGTTATGGTTCTTGGTTTATAAGAGATACAAATATTAAATAAAGGAAGACTAAACATTAGTCAGCTAATATTAAGTAAAATTAACTTCCCAAGGGAAGGCAGCGTGATGCATGGCAGAGCCATTATTTTCATCTTATTTGTGATTATAGCAAAACCTGATGCTGGGTCATGTGCTAATGTCAGGAAGTGCTAACTAAGTGGTAGGTGAGAGGAATTGTAGTTGGGACTCTTGGGCTCCATTATCTTATTTTTGTTCCTTTTTCATTAAGGCCTTGAGTCACTGAATGGCTGGCCCTTGATTTACACATGTGTTAAACTGAGCACTTGTTTTTTTTTTTTTTTTTTGAGACGGAGTCTCGCTCTGTCACCCGGGCTGTAGTGCAGTGGCCGGATCTCAGCTCACTGCAAGCTCCGCCTCCCGAGTTTATGCCATTCTCCTGCCTCAGCCTCCCGAGTAGCTGGGACTACAGGCGTCCACCACCTCGCCCGGCTAGTTTTTTTGTATTTTTTTAGTAGAGATGGGGTTTCACCATGTTAGCCAGGATGGTCTCGATCTCCTGACCTCGTGATCTGCTCGTCTCGGCCTCCCAAAGTGCTGGGATTACAGGCTTGAGCCACCGCGCCCGGCCTGAGCACTTGTTAATAAGCTTATCCGAGTCTCTCAGATTGCTGGTAATGTTTGCAACACTATGCTAGGTAGTTTGATACTTATGCTCCCAGTAATTCCATGAAGTTGATGTAATTTCCTTTATCTTATACATGAGGAAAATGGCAAAAATAGTTAAGGAAAAGGAGGAAAGTTAAGTAATTTGCTCAAATTGCTCTGCTAGTAAGTAAGTGGTAAGGCGCAGATCTGCATCCAAGTTCTTGTTGCTCCAAACCCATACTGGGCTAAAATAGGGGTTCTTCTGTTATATGGAGGAAATCATTTAGAGGATATGTACTGTTTAGTTACTACTAAAAGGTTTTAAAGTGAATGGTTTTCATAGCCTTATATTAAATATAAAGTGCATCATTTTCAACCTATTTGATTTAGTTGATCCAAGAAAATGAACGTTCAGCTCAAGATTTTCATTCCAGCTGGTCTTAATATTGCAAAGAAACTGAGTTAAAAGAGACTTAACCTTTACCTTTTATTTGTCACTTCTCTGATATTTTTACATGGTTGGCAGCTTTCCTGAGGAGGAGACTTCCCTGGCCTGTTTCATGGCAATTGAAAGATCTAAGATTATTGCTTTGGGAGAGAAATCTGCTTGGCAAGCACTGGACCTAGAATCTTTTATCTGAAAAGCAGTTTCAAGGGAGTTTTCAGAGCTGAGTAGGGAGAGAAAGTTGAGTGTGTGTGTGTGTGTGTGTGTGTGTGTGTCTCTAGGTAATATATTGTTTAGGATTATAATGCTCCATTATTAGTTGTACTTTTACCAACCTGAACTCGGATTTGTTCATCACTGATGGGAATGTGTCCAGTGGAATTCTTAAATGGAGGTGTTAGGAGAGGGTGAATTAGAGTGACTCCTAGTGATTATCCAGTATAAACACACACAAATGGCATTCTTCCATAGTTTCAGTTTTAATATTCCAATGCATTGCTTTAAAGTTTGTTTTCATTTTTATCATGTTATTCAGGGAGTAGGCAGAGTTTTTTAAAAGTTCAGTAACCCTGGCTTTTTTAGCATCACTATGCCTGGCTAATTTTTTTATTTTTTGTAGAGATAGGGTCTCCCTATGTTGCCCAGGCTGGTCTCGAACTCCTGACCTCAAGTGATCCTCCCACCTCCCACTTCAACTTCTTAAAGTGTTGGGATTACTGGCATGAGCCACCACGCCCAGCCAGTACTTTTTTAAATGGAAAGATTTGAAAATAAAATTTGCTTCTTTGCCTAACTTTAAAATGTTAAAAATATGTTAAAAGCCTGCCCTCTGTGTTTATTTAAGGAACTACAATTATTATGAGGATTGTTCATGAAGAATTCTTACTAGCTCTGCAAAGGTTTATGTACATTTTAGATTTGGAATTTTAGGGAACCTCTTAACCGAGATATTGAAAGGTTTTGAGTGAAGAGTAAATTGGATGCTAAATTGCAAGTAGCAGGTGATTTGTATTTGGCAAGTGCTAGCTTGAGAACCACACACATTTTATTGTAGGAGACCTGTTAGTAGGACTAATGTAGTTTTCAGAATTAAAAGATAGACATTATATTTTCTCTAGTATATACTTGTGCAGTTCCATGGTTGAGATTCTGCAGTCCTGTTCCATGTAACTTGGAAAATAGACAACATTAGCCTGAGGTTGTTAGGGCTAATCCATAAAAGAACTTAAAATGTAATTTTTGTAGAACATTTAAATTTCAAAAGAACTACATTCTGAAACTATTTCTGCAAATGTTCCCCCAGATACTTTAGGAATTATTCCAGTGGTTTTATTTTAGTTTTAAAGATCAACCGCTTATTTAGAGGTAGATGCCTGCCAAACATGATCTTAGTTTTGGTATAACTGATACTGAGCTGCTGTTTCTTGCAGTAATTAGCATAGCTGCTGAGTTTTTGTTGTTGTTGTTTTTTGTTTGTTTGTTTTTGGAGACAGAGTCTTGTCTGCACTCTGTTGCCCAGGCTGGAGTGCAGTGGTGCAATCTCAGCTCACTGCCACCTCCGCCTCCCGGGCTCAAGCGATTCTTGTGCCACATTCTCCCGAGTAACTGGGATTGCAGGAGTGCACTGCCACACCTGGATAATTTTTGTATTTTTAGTAGAAACGGGATTTCACCATGTTGGCCAGGCTGGTCTTGAACTCCTGGCCTCAAGCAATCTGCCCCCCTTGGCCTCTCAAGGTGCTGGGATTACAGGTGCGAGCCACCACGCTAGGCCTAGAAGAGCTGCTCTTTGAGAATACTTTTCATCAGATGCAGGATGACTGTGTTGTCAGCATAAAGAAAATTGTCATTTTGCTATTTACTGTCACAGGGAGACCTAATACAGTAACTACTGAGTTGTGTAGTTAGAAATTACACAGGAGGGTTTATAGGGCACAGTCTTCTTTGACACCATTGAAGATTGAGATTGTTTCTGTTATGAGACAGTTCTTGTCTATTCTGATTTCAAAACTGTTATTTTGGTGTAGGCTTCGTAGAAACATGAGTGGCATATAGGGTCTGTACAGCTTGTTAAAGTGGCAAGTGTAGCATCTGGATCCTGCTACTACTTCTTGTGTGAGGTATTTTTGAAACAGTCTTTCAGTGTGATGGAAATTGAAACCATACAAAAAGGTTTTTTGAATATATAATACATTCACATGTTTAAAATGTTATAAAGGATTAAAAGTACTCAGTGAAAAGTCTCTCTTCCATTTTTGTAGGCTTTCAGAGTTTCTTTAGTATATGAAAGCAAATGTGAACGTGTACAGAAATGGCCTATTATGTATACTTTTATACTTTTTCACTACAAGGTTATAAAGTACTTTTCCCATGCTTTTCTTGAAATTTTAGTTTCATTTTTCATGTTATAGTCTGTTGGTGGAGTATTGAAGAGTTCTTATTTGATGTGGGCTCCTACCTGCTTTTTTTTTTCAGTATATAGCTGGGAACCCAAGAAGATGTTAGAAGATGATGTAAATCAGCTTTTCTGTATTTTAATTCTTCTATGTCTTTGTAGTTGGACCAGCCAATAATTCTTACCTTGAGGAAAGAGCTCTATTTAATGGCTCTCCTGATCCCTCTGTGGGAACCTTGTAGAAACTGCAGAGAATTTGTCACCTTTCTTGAGTTAGTGGTCTTTTCATTTTGGGGTGGTTCCAAGGGTCTCTGAGGAGATAATAGAAAATAAATATAGGCCGGGCGCGGTGGCTCAAGCCTGTAATCCCAGCACTTTGGGAGGCCGAGACGGGCGGATCACGAGGTCAGGAGTTCGAGACCATCCTGGCTAACACGGTGAAACCCCGTCTCTACTAAAAAATACAAAAAACTAGCCGGGCGAGGTGGCTGGTGCCTGTAGTCCCAGCTACTCGGGAGGCTGAGGCAGGAGAATGGCGTGAACCCGGGAGGCGGAGCTTGCAGTGAGCTGAGATCCGGCCACTGCACTCCAGCCCGGGCGACAGAGCGAGACGAAAAAAAAAAAAAAAAAAAAAAAAAGAAAATAAATATAATGAGGGACAGGTACTTCTTCTTCTTTTAACATTAAAAATATTAACAAGAATAAATCAAATAGATGACCAGTGATTTCTAATTGATTTAAAGGAGTAGTGTGAGGGCGTGGCAAAGGCCCGAGACAACTTGAGAGGTTGAAAATTGACTTGTTGAAGACCTTGTTATTGAAATTCTTTTTTTTTTCTGAGATGGAGTTTCACTCTGTTGCCCAGGCTGGAGTGCAGTGGTACGATCTTGACTCACTGCAACCTCTGTCTCCCGGGTTCAAGCTATTCTCTGCCTCAGCCTCCCAAGTAGCTGGGATTACAGGCGCCTGCCACCACCTCCGGCTGATTTTTGCATTTTTAGTAGAGACGGGGTTTCACCATCTTGGCCAGACTGGTCTTGAACTCCTGATCCACCTGCCTTGACCTCCCAAAGTGCTGGGATTACAGGCATGAGTCACTGTGCACGGCCATCAAATTACTGAAAAGTGAAATTTCTTGAAAGGCTAGGGAGTAGACCAGATATCCCAGAGTGAAAACCAAGGTAAGGATATTCTGCATACATAGTATTCTATTTTGAACTAGAGAAGACTTTCTACTACAGTGGGGAAGGAAAAAAATGAAGGTACATTGGGACAGAGATCTATCAGCAACTTGATCATAGCCAGAAAGTGTCAAAACATAGTCTCAGACCCCTTCTTCTCTCCCACGTTTTTTTTTTTTTCTTGAGATGGAGTTTCACTCTTGTTGCCCAGGCTGGAGTGCAATGGTACAATCTCGGCCCACTGCAACCTCCTCCTCCTGGGTTCAAGTGATTCTCCTGTCTCACCCTCCTGAGTAGCTGGGATTACAGACACCCACCACCATGCCCGGTTAGTTTTTCTATTTTTAGTAGAGATGGGGTTTCACTATGTTGGTCAGGCTGGTCTCCTGACCTTAGGCGATCCACCTGCCTTGGCCTTCCAAAGTGCTGGGATTATAGGCAGGAGCCACCAGGCCGGCTTCTCTCCCACTTTCAACAACCAATGTTAAAAGCACTAGACTGGGAAGATTGCATTTTATGTTCACTTTGGTTGAATAAGGCTGTTTGGCTTATTTTTTCCTTCTTTGTGGTCCTGTGAACAGATATTGCTGGTGAATTCAAAGAGCAGTTACAGGTACTGATACCATATGTATTAAACCCATCTAAGTTAATGGAAAAGGAGATCAATGGCTCAAAGGTCACCTGTCGGGGACTATTGGAGTATTTTAAGGTAAATATGGATTTTAATTATTAAAATTTTTGATTTTTGGTAAAGCTGATCTAACTTGTAAATCAACTTGAAATTAAATATTTTGAAACTTAAAATTTTCTGGGGGAGATGGTGAAAGGCATTTTCAGAGACCTTGGTGTCCTTCCAGGAGTGGGCCATTGGGTGGCAGTATTGGTCTAAGAACCAAATGGATGTTCTTTGCACTCTCTTAGAGGAGCAATTAGCTGTGACTAAAGGAAGATTGTTCCTCAAGGAAGATGGTGTGGACAGGAGGTGGTTAGGAAGTTGCTGTGAGTAGGAGGAGACGGCACCTAGATGTGACACGACTACCTCAAGGCGGATGGTCACTCTGCCCACAGGTAGTGGTGAGGCCAGCGTGCATGGGGAGCTGGATGGGAATCCTAGCCTCTGTAGGTTTGTGCTGCTTGAGAACATTTTTAGTTAACTAAAATGCTAACATGCACTCAAAGGTGTGTGGTGTGTTTTGCTAATTCCTGGTTGTTGATCTAAGTGTTTAGGAAAATGCAGTTGTATGGTCACTTTCTAAAAATTAATTATGAGTAAGATATGGCTGAATAACATTTTATAGCAGTTTTTATGTTTATATTTTAAGGCATATATTAAAATTTATCAAGGAGAAGATCTGCCTCACCCCAAGTCCATGCTTCAGGTAAACAATGATTTGACATCCTAAATGCTACCCTTCGATTACCTGAGTTGACCTGTATACAATAAGCAGAGTTCTTCAGGAAGAGAATGTGCTTTTTCTCCTTTTTCATTATGCTGAGGTCTGTTAATTTTTTTTTAGCACATTTTGCAGTAGTGTGGCCTCCTAGTTCACTTTGCAGTAATGTGACCTTCTGGTTCACTTGTTTGTATTCATGGTTGTACAGTTGAAATGGCTTCTCCTCACTGGGCCTAGTCTTTTCACCAAACACATTTCGGGAAGCACAGTTTATTATACTTGGGTGAAACATACCCACCATGCTAGACAAGCAATTTCCTGTCATCTGTTGTTTATTTTTTAAATTTTTATATAATTTATAATTTTTTGAGACACTTCACACCTTCACTCTTGAGAAGACTGGAGTGCAGTGGCATGATCTCGGCTCACCACAACCTCTACCTCCTGGGTTCAAGGGATTCTCGTGCCTCAGCCTCCCGAGTAGCTGGGATTATAGGCATATACCACCATGCCTGGCTAATTTTTGTGTTTTTAATAGAGATCGGTTTAGCCATGTTGCCCAGGCTGGTCTCGAACTCCTGAACTCAAGCAATCCGACCGTCTTGACCTCCCGAAGTGCTGGGATTATAGGGGTGAGCCTCTGTGCCTGGCCATAATTTTTTTAATTCAAAAAAAAAAAAAAAAAATAGGGATGTGGTCTTGCTGTGTTGCTCAGGCTGGTCTTAAACTTGGCTCAAGCGATGTGCCTGCCTCAGCCTCCCAAAGTGCTAAGATTATAGGTGTAAGCCACCATGCCTGACCTATTGTTTACTTTAGTGGAACATGTCCTGACATACCTGTTTACTATTCACTAATCAGGTTTTTAATTTGCAACTGGAATATCATTTGGTTAAAACATAATTTTTACTTTCATGTGCTGAACATAAGGGGATTTATTGCCAAGTGTTGATTTCTTTTGTAGCAGAAAATGTTCATAAAGGGAGCTAGAGCCTGGGATTGACATTGCAAATAATTTTTTCCTTTTTTTTTTTTTGAGACGGAGTCTCTCTCTGTTGCCCAGTCTGGAGTGCAGTGGCGCGAGCTCGGCTCACTGCAAGCTCCGCCTCCTGGGTTCATGCCATTCTCCTGCCTCAGCCTCCCAAGTAGCTGGGACTACAGGCGCCCGCCACCATGCCTGGCTAATTTTTTTTGTATTTTTAGTAGAGACGGGGTTTCACAGTGTTAGCCAGGATGATCTCTATCTCCTGACCTTGTGATCCACCCACCTCAGCCTCCCAAAGTGCTGGGATTACAGGCATGAGCCACCGCGCCCGGCACCTCCCCCCTCCTTTTTTTTTTTCTTTTTTAAAATAGAAACAGGATCTAGCTGTGTTGAGCAGGCTGGTGTTGAATTCTTGGGCTCAAGTGATCCTCCCACCTCAGCCTCTCAAAGTGCTGGGATTACAAGCATGAGCCCTCCCAGCTTTTCCTTTTTTTTTTTTTTTTTTTTTGAGACAGAGTCTTGCTGTATCACTTAGGCTGGAGTGCGGTGGCGTTATCTCGGCTTACTGCAACCTCTACCTCCTGGGTTCAAGCAGTTCTCCTGCCTCAGCCTCCTGAGTAGCTGGGACTATAGGCGTGCACCACCATGCTCAGCTAATTTTTTTGTATTTTTAGTAGAGATGGGGTTTCACCATGTTGGCCAGGCTGGTCTTGAACTCCTGACCTTGTGATCTGCCAGCCTTGGCCTCCCAGAGTGCCAAAGTGCTGGGATTACAGGCATGAGCCACCGCACCCAACCTTTCCTTCTTTTTTTTCTTTTTTTTTGACTCACATCTATTTTTTTCAAGTTGAAGCAATGGAGCCAGGTGTGGTGGCTTACACCTGTAATCCCAGCACTTTGAGAGGCTGAGGTGGGTGGATCACTTGAGCCTGGGTGTTCAAGATCAGCTTGGGCAATATAGGGAGACTCTAGCTGTGCAAAACAAAAACTTCAAAAGTTAGCCAAGCATGGTGGCACGCACTGGCGGGAGGATGGCTTGCATTCAGGAGATAAAGGTTGCCGTGTGCTGAGATCACCAGTGAACTCCAGCCTGGGTGACAGAGTGAGACTCTGTCTCAAAAAAATAAAATTTAAACAATTAAAAAATAAATTAATGCAATGGAAATAGTATTTTCCTTGAATTTTGGATATTTAATTTTTGCTAAAGATTCTTATGTATAAGAATACATATTTCTATGTATATGAACTTCTACCATTTTTTTGGGTAGAAAATTTGGCAGAGAAAGTGTATTTTATGTCATCAGTTGAACTATATGGAAATCTAGAAAAATAGGAAGAATGGGGATTAGAGAAGATTTTTTATTAGGTTATTTGTGGAGGAATGTTAAAAGAGGAAGGATTTATAGTTCATGTTTTTCTCTCTTAAAAGGCCACTGCTGAAGCCAACAACTTAGCAGCTGCAGCCTCTGCCAAGGATATTTATTATAACAACATGGAAGAGGTACGTGGGACATATGCCTTATTCTGAAATATCTGTAACCTGTCTAGGCATTGTTGTGGACTTCAAAAGCCCAACTTGATCCTACTTAATGTATCTTTAAGTGATGAGGCAACAAAGGTATATTCAGGTTGTCCTGGTAATGGGGGCCTTCTAATTATTACCATTTCTTTTTTTGTTTGTTTGTTTTTGTTTTGTTTTGTTTGAATAGCAAATAGTTTATTGGTAAGTATGTGGTTTCAGTGGGAGTAATAAATTCACACGAACAGGAGATAATAATCAAGTCAAAAGAATAAATGCTTACTAATCATCAGAAAATCTGTGGCCATTAAGGCTGGCACATAAAAATCCAAAATCACTCAGAGGCCAAATAAGAAGATTCGTGCTCTTATTAGTTCACGTGGAGTAGGTCCATAGTACCTGGAATCTATAGAATTCTGTAGATTATCACCTTCTGACCAGACATGACCCACTGGGGCATAACTGTGGCTTTTAAGGAAATCTGATGGACTAGAGGTGAGGATTTTTTCTCCTTCCAAACCAGTTACTCTTTTACAAATATTTGATTTTGGATCACTTGGGCTTTTTGCAGTCACTTCTTTGGATACTATAAAAATGTCGACTAAAATTTTCTTCAAAGACAATATCTGAGTTTTGAATTGTAGGCTCCACTGATGGTCCAGAACACATGACAACACCACCAACGTATTCAAAAGCACAGTGAGCTATACAGCCATACTGAATAGTATAGCCAGCAAGTCGAAAGGTTTCCCCAGAACACCATGAAGCATAGTTCTGTGTAGACTCTGCCACCATTGGTCATAGGTCTGTTCTATAATTCATTCAATTTTTAGGGAAGTCGCAGGGCTTCCAGAAAAAAAAAAAAAGCATGTCTCAAAGCGTATGTGGGTGATCCATGATTTCAGGAATCCTTGGGTCCCAAAGAACCCTGAAGACCCTCAACCAGGACACAGGTGGGCCTTTCTCACCTGGGCCCCCCAGAAGTCGACCGTTTGATTTTGTTTTTTTGAGACGGAGTCTCACTCTGTCACCCAGGCTGGAGTGCAGTGATACGATCTCGGCTCACTGCAGCCTCTGCCTCCCGGGTTCAGACGGCTCTCCTGCCTCAGCCTTCTGAGTAGCTGGGATTACAGGTGCCTGCCATCACGCCCGGCTAATGCTTTTTGTATTTTTAGTAGAGACGGAGTTTCACCGTGTTGGCCAGACTGATTTCGAACTCCTGACTTCAAGTGATCTGCCTGCCCCGGCCTCTCAAAGTGATGGGATTACAGGCGTGAGCCACCGTGCCCGGCCCAGTGTCACTGCTCTTTCCAATTAACATTATCACCCTGGTTTTTTAAGTGTATTTTTCAGAGGAAGTGAAACTAGACTTTATTGGTCTTAGTCATCTTTTAAAAGTTAACTTATTAATATATTGTTAACATCTTAAAACATTCTAATCCTTTCATTATTTTTTTGTGTTTTATTTGGCAGTTGTTTCTGAAGAGATCTTTTAACATATTGTGTCTTTGTTCTTTTAGGTTTGTGGGGAGAGAAACCTTATTTGTCTCCAGACATTCTAGAGGAGAAGCACTGTGAATTCAAACAACTTGCTCTGGACCATTTTAAGAAGACCAAGAAGATGGGTGGGAAGGATTTCAGCTTTCGTTACCAGCAGGAGCTGGAGGAGGAAATCAAGGAATTATATGAGAACTTCTGCAAGCACAATGGTAGCAAGAACGTCTTCAGCACCTTCCGAACCCCTGCAGTGCTGTTCACGGGCATTGTAGCTTTGTACATAGCCTCAGGCCTCACTGGCTTCATAGGTCTTGAGGTTGTAGCCCAGTTGTTCAACTGTATGGTTGGACTACTGTTAATAGCGCTCCTCACCTGGGGCTACATCAGGTATTCTGGTCAATATCGTGAGCTGGGCGGAGCTATTGATTTTGGTGCCGCATATGTGTTGGAGCAGGTAAGTAGTGCTGCTGAAGAGCCTGAGGGTTGATAATGGGCAGATATTTGTGCTTCTGTTGTGAAATATCTTAGTTTGGAAGAATTTCATAGCAAAGACATGAGACAATGGCCACTCCCTTGGCCTTTGTTTTCTGATAGACTTTATGTTTTATTATCCTTTAGGATATTAATATTTATTCTTAATATTTTGTTTCCATGCCTAAAAAGGCGCCCCCCCCAACTTCTCCTTTTTTTTTTTCTGAGGCAAAGTCTCGCTCTGTTCTCTTGCCCAGGCTGGAGTCCAGTGGCATGATCTTGGCTCACTGCAACGTCAGCCTCCCAGGTTCAAGCGATTCTCTTGCCTCAGCCTCCCAAGTAGCTGAGACTACAGGTGTGTGCCACCACGGCCCGCTAGTTTTTGTATTTTTAATAGAGACAGGGTTTCACCATGTTGACCAGGCTGGTCTCGAACTCCTGACCTCATGATCCGCCTGCCTCGGCCTCCCAAAGTGCTGGGATTACAGGTGTGAGCCACTGCGCCCGGCCCAGAAACAGCCTTTTAATGCAAAAACATTGCAACTTAGACATACTGATTGTGTTTCCCTTTGGCAACTTTTTTTTTTTTTCCCCCTGAGACAGAGTTTTACACTTTTGCCCAGGCTGGAGTGAAATGGTGTGATCATGGCTCACTGCAACCTCTGCCCACTGGGTTCAAGAGATTCTCTTGCCTCAGCCTCCAAAGAGTAACTGGGATTATAGGTGCCCGACACCACACCCAGCTAATTTTTATGTATTTTTTAGTAGAGATAGCATTTTGCCGTGTTGGCTAGGCTGGTATTGAACTCCTGACCTCAGGTGATCCACCCTCCTCGGCCTCCCAAAGTGCTAGGATTATAGGCATGAGCTATCGCACCTGGCTGGCAACTTCTAATTACATACTCTTCAGACATAATTTTTATGTGATTCTCCCTTCTCACCCGCCCCCAGATGAATTTCACTGAAAATCAAGAGCTTTGAAAAAATTATGAACTTAACGAAAAATGTTCGGTTTTGAGTCCTACTGGATTAGGAAAGGGATGGTATCTCTTTTACCAGTGACTTGCTTATTTACTTACTGGGTTGCTTATTTATTTATTTATAAAATTTTTTTTAGAGACGAGGTCTTGCTCTGTCACCAGGCTGGTATCTTAGCTCACTGTAACTTAAAACTCCTGGGCTCAAGTGATCCTCCTGCCTCAAGTGAGCCTCCCAAGCAGCTGGTGTTACAGGCGAGTGCTACCACACCCGACTAACCCAGTAGCTCTTGGACATTGACATGGTCACAAGTTTTGTACATCTTTGAGATGATACATTTGTTTTTCTGAGCAACATGAACAGATTAGTTGGGTTAGCAGCTTGTGAAGCCACAGGAGCTGCCTATCCTACCCCAGCCACAGAGCAAATGTTCCCCTGGCTCTCTTGGGAGTTAGTTCCTGCCACAGCTTTCCTGTATCCCTGCATTTTCATTATAGTGCTTTCTGTAACATGCTGATGATGGAGACAGGTTTTTGAAAGTTTAAGGACTTACTTTCTTGTTGCTGTGTTGTATTTTATTAACTTACATGTTGAATAAATGGACTTTTGCAGGCTTCTTCTCATATCGGTAATTCCACTCAGGCCACCATGAGGGATGCAGTTGTTGGAAGACCACCCCTGGTTAAAAAAGCCCAATAGCATCTTAACATGAAGATCAAACAAAAAAACAACCAACCCCTACTGATTTCTGGGTTTCTGCCACGGCCACAGGTTCATATCTAGAGGAATGGCAGATCTGAGACCATCCAGGAAGAGCTAAAACATGGCCCTGTAATAAATGAGCAGACCTCTCCTGTGGTTTCTGATTATTAAACACACTTCCATTTCTCTTGGAAGCATTTCTTTTCCTTGCTGTTATAGATGCAAGCCTGTGTCTATTTTCATATTACTCTGCTTTGTGCACTTTATGGAGGAGGAAACTAGAGGAAAAATGGAAATGCAGCTTTTAAGTTGTTTATGTGCCACTTAGTGCCTTTTAAGATTGATTCCCTGATTTTGCAGACACGATGGGGAGGGGTTGGAGGATAACCTCATGAAAGATGCCATTTTTGGGGTGAAACTTGTCATTTCTTTTATACTTTACTCTTTTGAGAAGGATTCCTTTTTTCTTTTTTTTCTTGAGTTGGAGTCTCACTCTTTCACCAGGCTTGAGTGCAGTGGTGCAGTCTTGGCTCACTGCAACCTCCACCTGCCGGGTTCAAGCAATTCTCCTGCCTCAGCCTCCCAAGTAGCTGGGACTACAGGTGTATGCCTCTACGCCCAGCTAATTTTTTTGTATTTTTAGTAGAGACGGGGTTTCACCATGTTGGCCAGGGTGGTCTCCATCTCTTGACCTTGTGATCCGCCCGCCTTGGCCTCCCAAAGTGCTGGAATTACAGGCGTGAGCCACCGTGCCCAGTCAAGAAGGATTCCTTTTTTAAAAGTTTACAAAACTTGGAGAAACTTCAGAACTAAAGAATAACTGAAAATGATGTCATTACACTTTAAAAAAATTTACAATAGGGAATCCTGTTGCCTATTGTGGAAAAATCATGTCATATTTAAATATACCATACTCTGAAATGCGAGGTTTTTACCCAGTAGACTGACAGTTTTGTTGCAATTTGCTCTATTTTATTTTGGTCCTTATAGCTTCTTTCTAGAAAAGAGGCAAACGTGCCTTGAAAAGCTAGGGTGGCTCATAATAAAAGGAATGAGATAGATACTTTAAGAAAAAAGCTAAGTTTAAATGAACCATGTGACCTCTGATAAGTCACTTGAACTTGTGCCTTGGTCAGGTTCACTGTAGGTTTACATATGTATGTATGTTATACACAAGTCTTGTAATTGTCATTTGAGGGGATTTGTTTTTGAGAGTTTTGCATAAGAACAGAACTTTATTAAAGATTAGAGGGAAGCTATTACCAAATATTACTGCCTTTAATTGATGTCTAATTTCATAATTCATGTGGCTTAGCAGCAATTAATAAATAACCTGATTTAAGGTCTTTACTCAGAATGTTAATTTGCATTCTCTGCCCTGTCTGATGTTCTTAATGAAGCTAGAATTAACCCATTTTATTTAGTGAATTATCTATTTAATTTTACTTTGGCTAGTCTGGTAGCTTTAAGATAGCGTTGGCTTAGCAAAGAGCAAAGTCCTACCCAAATATAAACAATATCTAGAAGTATCTAAGAGTTCTTTTTTCCTGTTTACCTTGATTAGGAGATAAAGTTTTATCTATTAGTTGCTTTTCCTTTTGGAATATTGTGGATTTTAAAACTTAAAACTTGCCTGCAAGTATTTATATAAACATTCAGGTATATAAGCCTTAATTTCTGAGATAATTTAATTTTGTTATGGGAGGGAGGTAAAAGTGTAAATTTTATATACATGAAGGTAAGATCTGAGTGTAAACTTTATATACATTAAGTATGAATGGAAGGTAGAAAAAAAGTCCCTTTTCGCATGTAATTTCTTTTATCAAATAATTTTCTTTTGACATTTTACCACTGAAGTATTTCTATAAGTCCTAAATTCCCAGCATACTATGTCTCATATTTATATGCCATCTTGCAAATAGTTCTTGCTATTTTATTCACTTGCTGTTACACTTTAGAAAAATTCCAGCTTGTTTACTTGCATTTATCAGTGATGCCAAGCTTTGACTGTTAACTTGAAAGCTTGCTTCTGAAATGTTGGTGCATTTTCAGGTGACCTCTTATCTCTCTGAAAGTTCATACCTATTAGCAGACTCTGTAAATATTGAGATACTTAGCTTGTAATACATTCTATAAGTAAATTTATAGATTTCCGAATAACTGTCAAAAAATTTAATGGTAAGAAGGGGTGATGTGTCGAAAACTCTAGTATTACGTCACTTTTAAAAAAGTGATAATGTGTGATTTAATGAAATCTTAAGATCAGTTACCATTTAAATTCACCATTTCTGTTCTGGTCTTACAAAGAAACCTTGGTTTAATTATCCAGATGAAGTCCCCCTCACCTTTTTTTTTTTTTTTTTCTTCTGCTTCTGGAAATTGTTTATAAAGTTTTCTCAGTGAGGGTTCTTAAGAGTTTTCTTTGGCCTCTTTTCTCTCGACAGTAAATTGATGATTTTATATCAGCTTTTTCAATGAAAGATGCATTATCAATGCTGGCTATAGATCATCCTGGGGAGATTTATAACCAGGTTACAAATAATGTCTTTTACTTCTTTCACCTTTTACTTTTGGTTCAGATGCTCAGACTGTGTGTTTGTTTCGTGTCTGTTGCTCTGCCACTTTCCATGCAGGCATTTTTAATTTTACACAATTGTAACAATATATGGAACTCATTTCTATGAATATATAAAAGGAGGCTTCCGAAATTTTCTATTAAAATATTTCAGGATAAATTAAATGTTGATAATTTGAAAAAATAATTTCAATGAGCTGCTTATAGTACAAATGGTAGAATCAGAGTTTTCATTCTTTCACTGAGAAATCTTTCTGTAAGATTGGCCCGTAGATAAAATGAAACTACTGTGTACGATAAAACACTTTCAGAGTCATGCTTTATTTTATTTTATCTTATTTCATGCTCTGTCGCCCAGGTTGGAATGCAGTGGTGCAGTCTCGCCTCACTGCAACCTCCACCTCCCGGGTTCAAGCGATTCTGCTGTCTCAGCTTCCTGAGTAGCTGGGACCACAGATGTACGCCACCACGCCTGGCTAATTTTTGTATTTTTACTAGAGGTGGGGTTTTGCCATGTTGATCAGGCTGGTCTCAAACTCCTGACCTCAGGTGATCCACCCCACTCAGCCTCCCAAAGTGTTGAGATTACAGGAGTGAGCCACCCTGCCCAGCTGAGTCATGCCTTATTTTGATAGTATACCAAGAAATGTTCTGTGGAAGTTTATGTTTTAATACGTCTTTTATATTTGGTAAAATTGCCTGTGTTTCGCTTTATTTATTTTACTTTTTTTTTTGAGATGGACCCTTGTACTGTCGCCCAGGCTGAAGTGCAATGGTGTGGTCTTGTCTCACTACAACCTCCGCCTCCTGGGTTCAAGTGATTCTTCTGCCTCAGCCTCCCAAGTAGCTGGGGTTACAGGCATGTGCCACCACATCCGGCTTATTTTCGTATTTTTAGTAGAGACAGGGCTTCACCATGTTGACCAGGCTGGTCTCAACTCCTCGGGTAATCTGCCTGCCTTGGCCTTCCAAAGTGCTGGGATTACAGGCGTGAGCCACTGGAACCTGGGCTTGTTTTGCTTTATTTTTTCTCTTACATGAAGTAAAGCGCTTTGGTCAAACAGACACACTTATACTGCCTTGTACTGGTGATCAGTTTCATTAGTGGATCACACACAGTGTTCTACTTGGCTTGTAAAATGGTGCCTTGGATAGGGTGAGTTTGGATAAGTATGTATGAGTTATAGCAAAATTAAGTAGGTTGAGTCAAGTCCATGCAAAAGCAATAAAACCGTTTTTTTTCCCTAGGTTCTTTTAAAAAATATGTAACTTACATGGAAGTCTTCATAGAACTTTTTTCTTTCCTAGAACTATTGAAATGTAATTTAGGATGATTTGATGTTCCATCTCAAGTTGTCAACATGGCTGTGTCATTCTGGCTTACACATTTTTGATCTAACAATTCTAGTCAAGGGGTAAGGGAATAATGAAGACAAGCTTCAGTTATGAAAGTACAAACTATTTGTGTGATTAATTTTTAAAAATGACAAGAAGCCCATTGTAAAAGAATATTTGCAGTCAAATCATTTTTCTTATGTTGTAAGTCCTGTTGTAGCTATGTTTTGGGTAGTGGTTCTCATCTACCTTGGAGTGCATAAGACTTACCTAGCAGGCTTGTTTAAAAAGTTCAGATTCCCAGCTTCGTACTCAGGGATTGCCTCAGGTGGTATGGGCTGTGGTCCTGGAGTCATCACTTTTATAAATAATGGTTCAGAGCCCACAGAGAGAGACTGCTTCATCGAATGGGAAGTACCAAGGAGAAAGTACAATTCTGTATTGTCGGGAGGCAAGTGGACACTTTGTACCTGAAGTTTAGAATAGGTGGTCTCTTGCCAGTACAGTCCGAGGCGTTTTATGTGTTCAGAAGTAGTAAGGATGCCTTTAATTCAGAGGATTAAGCTCCTTAAAGCTGTTTTTCTCCATTGTCATAGTGCCTTCTCTGAAAAACGAATGTACAATTATCCTATTTTCTAACAGATATAACTAGGATTTTTTTTAAAAGCAATTTTCATAGTTTTCTTTTAAAAGTAAAATTCAGCACTGTGACTTCAACCCCCTAGCGAAACAGTGAAACATTAACGAGCCGAAAGAGAAGAGAGAGAGAGAGCAAAGAAGCGCGAAGACAAGATCCTAATTCTGGATTAGCAACCTAAGTACCCCATATCAGAAGCTTTGCAAAACAGATCTAGGACAGAGAGCGAAAGACATTTTTTGGGGGATTTGGGCCAGGACTAAGTTTAAATAAGTGTTTTATGAGCAAAGAAGGTAGCGATTGATTCCAAAGCTTCTAATTAGATACATGCTGTCGTCATGGATGTAAGCCTTAAAGGAGTTAATACTAATCTTGTACATAAATTTTCCTCAGGTTTCTTTTTTATTTTAAAAAATGATTTGTTAAAAGTACTTTCTGCTAGACCCTTGCCTTTGAGTGGCTTTGAAATTTAATATAGTTTTTAAAAAGTGCAATGAGATGAGATTATGCTATTAGTATATTAAAAGCATGTTTCTGTTTTACTCCAATTTGTAAGATCATTTAATGGAATAAAGATCACAACACCATGCTATCTGTGTTTTCTTTCTCTTTTTTTTTTTTTTAATATAGGAGGTTCTGTGAAATAGAGTTTGGCTTGGCAAAGTGAATAAGACTTCTGACGGGATAGTGGCAATGTGGTTTGAGTAAGCTTTTTCTGTCCTACAAAATGATACTGAACTAGTATCTTACTAGCATAGTCCTGGAGAAGGCTCTATTGTTGGCGGGGTTGCTTAAAAGTGAGCACAAGGGCCAGGTGTGGTGGCTAACTCCTATAATCATAGCACTTTGGGAGGCTGAGGTGGGAGAAATGCTTGAGCCTAGGAAATTGAAACCAACTTGGGCAATATATGGAGACACTTTCCACCTCTGTCCCTACAAAATAGATTACCCAGGCATAGTGGCGCCCACCTGTAGTCCTAGCTTCTCTGGAGGCTGAGGCAGGATGATCACTTGAGCCCAAGAGTTTGAGACCAACTTGGGCAACATATGGAGACACCTTCCACCCCTGTCTCTGAAGGAAAAAAAAAAAAAGCCAGGCATGATGGTGCGCACCTGTAGTCATAGCTACTCTGGAGGCTGAGGCAGGATAATCACTTGAGCCCAGGAGTTCGAGGCTGAACTGCAGCCTGGGCAACAGCAAGACCCTGTCTCTCAAAAAATAAGTGCAAATTTTATTTACAGTAACATGGACTTGTGAAGACCTCTGAATTTGTAGCACTTTCATTTAGTTGCCCCATCTGGAGCCAGCTGATTAAATAGTTTCTCTTTGGGGGTGGGGCCAGGGAACGTAAATCTCTGCTGAAAGCTTTCTCTTTCACTGATGACCTTGGACGCAGTGGGGAGATTGAATTGAATTTCTCAAATACGACAAAAGCTAGACGTACCCCATTTAGCCCTACGGTAAAAAGATTTCTTCCCTAGTTGGAAACGGTGGGATCAGCAGCCTTTCTCCATCCAACCACCCCATCCATCCCTGGTTGTTACCGTATGTCAGGTGCTGCCCTTGAGTTCATCACAGTTTAGCAGGGAAGGGGCAAACTCAGGCTGATGATGTGAAGAGTATGATGAAAACAAAAGATTCAGGACTTGGGTGCCACCATCAGGGTAGACGCTCTCATCAGCATAAACTAGGGAGAAGGAAAGACCAGGGGGAGGAATGCAGTCCTGTATGGATGGGGAGCAGCTAAGCAAGCTGGCTTGTCTTTGGCGCATTGACATTCTTGCTTTTGATTATTGTATATCACTTTGCAAAAGACAAGTCCAACTCTAATTAGCTTAATCAAAGAAGGAAAAAATTGTTAACTGGGAAAAAGTTTCTTGTAATTGAACATATGGGGTAAAACTGACATCAGGCACTGGAGGAACTCAAATGTCAACAAGGCTCTTATTTCAGTGTTCAGTGACCTATTTTTTTCTTTTTATTATTATACTTTAAATTCTAGGGTACATGTGCACAAAGTGCAGGTTTGTTACATATGTATACATGTGCCATGTTGGTGTGCTGCACCCATTAACTCGTCATTTACATTAGGTATATCTCCTAATGCTATCACCACCCCCCCTACCAATAGGCCCCAGTGTGTGATGTTCCCCTTCCTGTGTCCAAGTGATCTCATTGTTCAATTCCCACCTATGAGTGAGAACATGCGGTGTTTGGTTTTCTGTTCTTGCCATAGTTTGCTGAGAATGATGGTTTCCAGCTGCATCCATGTCCCTACAAAAGACATGAACTCATCCTTTTTTATGGCTGCATAGTATTCCATGGTGTATATGTACCATGTTTTCTTAATCCAGTCTGTCATCAGTGACCTATTTATCTGCTGTTGCAGATAGGTTTCCTCCATGCTCCAGGGGAGGACAGGCACCAATGGTTCCAGTCTTATGTCATCCCACTTTAATGTACCCTGAGGAAAGAGGCCTTTTTTTTTTTTTTTTTTTGAGCTACCTATGAAAAAATATGTGTGTATATCTCCATCCTGGAGAAGGCTTCTGATTTGTTTGGCTTGAGCCATGCTCCTTCCATGGTCAACACTAGCTTGGGGGCTGAGGCATCATAACCAGCCAGACCTAAGTTGCAGGTGTCTATTGTCAGAGTGATGCAGGGGCCATTGAAAACAATATGCTAAGAAGGCTAAGGCTCAAGGCTCAAGGACAGTATCTCTAGCTAGTTGCACTTTTAATGAACTCCAGTAGTCAAGGACAGTATCTCTAGTTGAACTTTTAATGAACTCTAGTAGGCGCCAAGAAGGCAGACAAATAAGAAAGAGCTTAGAGACAAGGAACTAAGCAGAAGGTTACATCTGGGTGCAGAAAGTTTGTTTTGCATTGTGTTAGTTTTGCTGACGTGGGATTTATGGAGTATAAATAAAGTGAGGCGGAGGCTCTAGGCGCGGCCGCCATGTTCTCTGTTTGTCTTTGTCTCTTGTGTCTGTTCATTCACCACCACCACCACCGCGGTCCTCAATAGAGTGATGACCATGTACTATGACTGACAGCTCCACCAGAACCACACAGAGTCACCAAATGAGACTGCTGGGCAGACCAAAACAAATAATCCACTACAGATAACCAATTCCAGTTAACAATGGCCATTGAACAATGAGAGACAAAAAACCTGGACATTTCCCAGGTTAAAGGTTCTGGAATTTTTTTTTTTTTTTTTTTTTTCTGAGACGGAGTCTTGCTCTGTTGCCTAGGCTGGAGTGCAGTGGTGCAATCTCGGCTCATTGCAGCCTCTGCCTCCCGGGTCAAGTGATTCTCCTGCCTCAGCCTCCCGAGTAGCTGGGATTACAGGTGCCCACTGCCACGCCCAGCTAGTTTATTTTACTTTTAGTAGAGATGGGGTTTCACCGTGTTGGCCAGTCTGGTCTCGAGCTCCTGACCTCATGTGATCCACCCGCCTCAGCCTCCCAAAGTGCTGGGATTACAGGCGTGAGCCACTGTGCCCGGCCTCTGGAATGTTTTTTAAGGAGAAAGTAGAGATGGTTATGCTGCACATTTAGGCAGTGGAAGCTCTTCAGGGCATTTCAATAGGGATTTGTTCTCTTTCCTCTTCAGTGGGACTTGGGTTTCAAAGGGAATTCAGAGGGAGGTTATACTTTACTTTCGATTTCTTTCATAAAAGCCTAATTTTTCTGGTCGGAGCAAACTATCAAAATTGGCATAGCCACATGTTTTACACCTGTGAAAACCCTGCCTTCAGCTGGCTGGTAGAGCACTTGAGACACACTCCCATTTTGAATGTTGTCATGTTGTGAAATTTGTGGATTCTGTTCTTTGTTATGAAATGTGTGGATTCTGTTCCTTGTGTGCAAAGAAGCATTGCAAACAGCTTCCCTTTAAATGCAGTTTCCCTAAAAGAAAAAAAAAATGCAGTTTCCTTGATCACTTTCTCTCATCACCCTTGCACCCTTTCTTTCTTCTGCCCTGGCCTTCCTGTGTGTCACCCCACTTGCTCAGATTCCGCATTGGGACTATTAGGCCTGCACAGCAAATTAGCCTGTGCCATTTTCTCCCATCTGCTCAGCTATTCCTCCTCAGAGAGTCAGCAAAACAATGGATTCTGGAGGATCCATCTATCCTCCTTAGAAGGCAGAGAATGGAGAGATTACAAATACTTAAAAACTGGCCAGGCATGGTGACTCATGCCTGTAATCACAGCACTTTGGGAGGCTGAGGCGGGTGGATCACCTGAGGTCAGGAGTTCGAGACCAGCCTGGCCAACATGATAAAACCCTGTCTCTACTAAAAATGCAAAAATTAGTCAGGTGTGGTAGTGTGGGCCTGTAATCCCGGCTACTTAGGAGACTGAGGCAGGAGAATCGCTTGAACCCAGGAGGCGGAGTTTGCAGTAAGCAGAGATCTTGCAGTTAGGATGCCTGGACCAAATCCTGACCCTTTTACTTATTATAATAGTTGTAGGGCCCAGGCCATGGTTCCTTCCCTGAACCTGTTTGTCTGTAAAATGGGGCCTTGGTGATATTGTATAAGAATACATTTCCCAGCTGGGCGTGGTGGCTCACGCCTGTAATCCCAGCACTTTGGGAGGCTGAGGCGGGTGGATCATGAGGTCCGCCCTCATGTGCCACTGCATTCCAACACTTTAGCCTGGGAGACAGAGCAAGACTCTGTCTCAAAATAAATAAATAAAAAATAAACAAATAAATAAATAATAGATTCCTCCTTGTCACAAGAGGAATGGGGCTTCATAGCCGTGCTATGCAGAAAAGCCTGGAAGCTGTGGAGTTGGACACTAGTTGGATCCTGGCATCACAGTCCACCTGTTCGCCTGCTCTGTGTGGGGGGTAAGGACCGTCTTGTTGGTGATGGCTTGGCATCATGGGGTAGTTTCTTAGTAAGTCCCGGGGCTTTTCTTAGAGAGCTCCTCTTTTGAGAATTGTGTGAGAAGTGAAAATACATAGCCCTCAGTACTGCTCCCCCTTCCCAGTATGATTTTTTGTTTCGTTTTGCTTTTTTTCTGGCACAGTGACAGGAAAAGAAAAGATAAGGGAGGTGACATCTGGGTGCTTCTGGAAGCAGAGGGTGAGGAAAGGCAGAAGTCAGCTTGGCTGCCTCAAAACCGAACCTGTCCATCCTGGGTTTGGATGATCTTACAGTTAGTCTCTGGCTCAGCATGCTCCGTAATTTGTTTGATGAGTGATAAGGCACATAAAACTCTGGTATTTATATTGCCTCTGACTGTCCTTGTCAGAAAGCTAGTGAAGATCATGTGATGCTGATGGGCACTTACCTATTCTCATGTTAATAACAGCCACCATGTGTTGTGCGAGGATTTACCACGTGCCAGACGTCGGGCTCAGCACTTTATTTTTATTTTATTTTATATATTTTTTGGGACGAAGTCTCCCTCTGTCGCCCAGGCTGGAGTGCAGTGGCACAATCTCGGCTCACTGCAAGCTCCGCCTCCTGGGTTCACGCCATTCTCCTACCTCAGCCCCCCGAGTAGCTGGGACTACAGGTGCCCGCCACCACGCCCGGCTAATTTTTTGTATTTTTAGTAGAGACGGGGTTTCACCGTGTTAGCCAGGACGGTCTCGATCGCCTGACAACATGATCTGAGGGCTCAGCGGTTTATAAGCATCATTTCATTTGTTGCTCTCTCTTTGGGGAATGTATTTTTTTTTTAAATTTTTTAATTTTGAGACAAAGTCTCACTCTGTTGCCTAGGCTGAAGTGCAGTGGCATACCTTGGCTCACTGCAACCTCCATCTCCCGGGTTCAAGCGATTCTCCTGCCTCAGCCTCCCGAGTAGCTGGGACTACAGGTGTGTGCCACCACACCCGGCTAATTTCTTATTTTTGGTAGAGATGGGGTTTCACCATGTTGGCCAGGATGGTCACAATCTCTGGACCTCATGATCCGCCCGCCTCAGCCTCCCAAAGTGCTGGGATTACAGGCGTGAGCCACTGCGCCCGGCTGGGAAATGTATTCTTATACAATATCACCAAGGCCTCATTTTACAGACAAACAGTTTCAGGGAAGGAACCACGGCCTGGGCCCTACAACTAGTATAATAAGTAAAAGGGTCAGGATTTGGTCCAGGCATCCTAACTGCAAGACTCAGTACTGGCACTGGAGTGGTAGGAATACAGAGATGAACAAGAGCTGGTTCTACTAGTATGAAGTCATATCCCAGTGCAGAGAAAGAGCCTGCATTGGTCATTCATTCTTCATTCATGCATTCATTCATGGAATGCCTATGGTGTGCTAGGTTTTTTTTTTTTTTGAGTTGGAGTCTGGCTGTATGGCCCAGGCTGGAGTGCAGTGGTGCAATCTCAGCTCACTGCGACCTCTGCCTCCCAAGTTCAAATGATTCTCCTGCCTCAGCTTCCTGAGTAGCGGGGATGAGATTACAGGCACCCAGCACCACGTGTGGCTAATTTTTGTATTTTTAGTAGAGACATGGTTTCACTATGTTGGCCAGGCTGGTCTCGAACTCCTGAGCTCAAGTGATCTGCCTGCCTCGGCTTCCCAAAGTGTTGGGATTCCGGGTGTGAGCTACGATGGCCAGCCGATGTGCTAGGTTTTGTGCAAGGATTTGGGGATATGTGATGGCATTAAGACCCAATAGTTAAAAGCACTTTCTGCTAGATCCTTGCCTTTGAATGGCTTTACATTTAATACGGTTTTGTGAGTCCCACCTCCATCCTCTTAGGGTCTCAGCTGGGCCTAAGGACTAAACTGACACAAGATAGATCAACAGGGCCAGGTGTGGTGGTTCACACCTGGAATCCCAGCACTTTGGGAGGCTGGGGTGGGATGATTACTTGACCCCAGAGTTGCAGACCAGGCTGGGTTACATAGTAAAACTCTGTTTCTTAAATAAAAAAAGAAATTAGCCAGGTGTGCAGTGGGCATCTGTCATCCTAGCTACTCGGGAGGAGGTCAAGGCCATAGTGTTGAGCTATGATCTCACCACTGACTTCCCCCTGGGTGACAGAGCGAGACACTGTGTTATTGCACTGGTACAAATAAATACCTGAGACGGCCGGGCGCGGTGGCTCAAGCCTGTAATCCCAGCACTTTGGGAGGCCGAGACGGGTGGATCACGAGGTCAGGAGATCGAGACCATCCTGGCTAACGTGGTGAAACCCCGTCTCTACTAAAAAATACAAAAAACTAGCCGGGCGAGGTGGCGGGCGCCTGTAGTCCCAGCTACTCGGGAGGCTGAGGCAGGAGAATGGCATAAACCCGGGAGGCGGAGCTTGCAGTGAGTTGAGATCCGGCCACTGCACTCCAGCCCGGGCAACCGAGCGAGACTCCGTCTCAAAATAAATAAATAAATACATAAATACATACATACATACATACATACATACATACATACATACCTGAGACTGGGTAGTTTAAAATGAAAAGAGGTTTAGTTGGTTGCAGTGGTTCATGCCTGTAATTCCAGCACTTTGGGAGGCCAAAGTGGGCAGATCACCTGACTTCAGGAGTTCAAGATCAGCCTGGTCAACATGGCAAAACCCTGTCTCTACTAAAGATAGAAAAATTAGCTGGGCATGGTGGCACATGCCTATAGTCCCAGCTACTTGGGAAGCTGAGGCAGGAGAATTGCTTGAACCCGGGAGGCAGATGTTGCAATTAGCTGAGATTGTGCCACTGCACTCCAGCCTGGGTGACCGAGGAAACTCCCTCTCAAAAAAGAAAAGAAAAGAAAAAAAAAGAGGTTTAATTGGCTCATGGTTCTGCAGGCTGTACAGGAAGCATGGGGGAGGCTTCAGGAGATTTCAATCATGGCAGAAGGAAAAGGGGGAATGAGGACCTCACATGGCTGGAGCAAGAGAAAGGGAGAAAGGGGAGAGGTGCTACATGCTTTTAAACAACCAGATTTCCCGAGCATTCACTCACTGTCAGAGAGCTGCACCAAGGGGGAAATTCACCCCTCTGATCCGGTCACCTCCCACTAGGCCCCACCTCCAACTTTGGGGATTACAATTCGACAGCAGATTTGGGTGGGGACACAGATCCAAACCATATCACTCTGTCTCAAAAAAATAAAAAAAGATTAACAGGAGAAAAACATACACATTTCTTTAATACTAGTTTTACTGGCGCAGGTGAGGCAGAAATTTAAAAATAATAATAATAATAAGTACTGCATTCATTCACTCCAAGAAAAGTAAAAGCCAAAGCCCAGAATGTGGCAAGGCAATGGTTAAAAAGAAAAGAAGAGCAAGTTTTCCTCTGCCTAGCGAGCTCACTTCAAGGACAGTTATAAGATAATGCTGTTTGAGAAGTCAAAACCAAACAAATAGGCTCCAGATGCCCCACCTCCGGAGCAAAGGGGAAAGGGGGAAAAAACAGGACAAATGTCTGTATTTAGCCAGTTCTTGTTTTTTCTTTCAACGCAGCTACAAGGCCACCAGCTATGCAAGGCCACAAGTTATGCCAGGTCATCAGTTATGCTATAGATGATGTGACCTGTCATTATATGGTTAACTGCCTTTGTTTTACTTCTGTAAGTTTGCTTATAAAAATCCTGCTTGGTCTTTGTTCAAGGCTCAGTTTTTTTGGATGTGAATCCACTGAGCCGGTGCGCACCTTAAAATAAATATCCTCCTGTATTCACCCATACTGGTCTCTGTAGTCCTCTGCGTCCTGCAACACAGGAGCCCTCATAAGGAAATGAAGACCCAAAGAAGCAGCTGGTGTCAGTTACTTCTGTACCTAATTGGACAAAGAATAGTAAGTGCAAGGAAGCAACTAAGAGCGAGGCCGGTAGCTCACTCCTGTAATCTCAGCACTTTGGGAGGCCGAGGAGGGAGGATCACTTGAGTCCAGGAGTTTGAGACCTTGTCTCCATTTAAATTAAAATTAAAATTAAAAAGAAGCAACTAAATTATGTGGGGGAGGCTTACCAGATAAGAGTTATTTTCCTGGAGAACATTATGTTCAGTGAAATAAGCCAGGCACAGAAAGACAAATACTTCATGATCTTACTTATATATGGAATCTAAAAAAATGGAACCCACAAGTAGGGAGTAGAATGGTAGTTATGGCTGTTGGGGGGAATAGAGGGGTGTGGAGAAGATGTTGGCCAAAGGATACAAAATTTCTGTTAGGAGGAATAGAGTATTAGTTCACCAGATCTATTGCACGACATGGTGATTATAGTAAACAACAATGTAATATCTTCTTGAAAATTACAGAGAGGTTTTGTGTTCTCACCACAAAAGAAGTATGTGAGGTACTGCATATGTTAATTAGCTCAATTTAGTTATTCCAAAATGTATACATTATTTCAAAACAACATGTTGTACATGACAAATACATGGCAATTTTTGTGAATTAAAAAGTAAAAAATGGGCTGAGTGGTGGCTCATGCCTGCAATCCCAGCCCTTTCAGAGGCTGAGGCAGGTGGGTCACTTGGGGCCAGGAGTTCGTGACCGGCCTGGTCAACATGGTGAAATACAAAAATAAAAAATACAAAAATTAGCTGGGCATGGTGGCGTATGCCTGTAATCCCAGCTATACGGGAGGCTGAGGCAGGAGAATCACCTGCCGGGGAGGCAGAAGTTGCAGTGAGCTGAGATCAAGCCACTGCACTCCAACCTGGGTGACAGAGTAAGACTGTCTCAAAACAAACAAACAAAAACCCAAAAAAGTAAAAAATGAAAAAATTATTTCAACAAGGTCTGTACTGAATTCTTTCCGTCTCAATGCCTCCTCTTTGAGGATAAGGATGTTGCTTTTTCTTCTAGTATAAGGAAGGTGTCCTTCAACATGGGAATTTCATCTGCTTTTAAGAAACAGAATGGCCGGGCGCGGTGGCTCAAGCCTGTAATCCCAGCACTTTGGGAGGCCGAGACGGGCGGAACACGAGGTCAGGAGATCAAGACCATCCTGGCTAACAC
>NW_016807521.1:446751-457458 GCF_001698545.2 Rhinopithecus bieti | reverse complement strand
TTAGCCAGGATGGCATACATTTTTTTTTTTTTTTTGAGATGGAGTTTCACTCTTGTTGTCCAGGCTGGAGTGCAATGGTAAGATCTCGGCTCACTGCAACCTTCATCTCCTGGGTCCAAGCAATTCTCCTGCCTCAGCCTCCCAAGTAGCTGGGATTACAGGCATGCGCCACCGTGCCTGGCTAATTTTGTATTTTTAGTAGAGACGGAGTTTCTCCATGTTGGTTAGGCTGGTCTCGAACTCCCCACCTCAGGTGATCTGCCCGCTTCGGCATCCCAAAGTGCTGGGATTACAGGCGTGAGCCACCGCGTCCGGCGCATCATACATTTTAATTATATTTGGCAAAATCCCCAAGTTTTCTTCTGTAAAATCAGAGAAAATGACTGAGTGATAGTGAACCTTGACATTTATTTAATCCATTGCTTTAGAAATGATGAAAATCACCTAGGCTTTCAAACATCATTCTTTTTGTTTCTTTTGGCACTGGGAGACAGGCTGTTTTATGTTTAAACACAGGAAAATGCAGGACCACAGAGACTGGCTACATAAACTGTATAAATGGAGTTCAAATTATTCTGAGCCTTTAGGAACTGATCACTGAAACAGAAATTGTTGCTGAGTCTGTGTTTCAGGAACTGACTGTAACTTTGTGTTCTCCGATTTAACTTGTAGAAGACAAAAGTTTTAGAAGGATAAGAAATAAAAATGTGCTAACTGGAGGCTCACATGTATATGATTAAATCTCAATGGTAACTGCAGCAATTAGAATTTAGGCAAATAAGACATTTTTTGGGGCAGTGGTATTTTATCACTGACATTGTTTAAAGTGGCCAGCACACGGTAGTAATAAAAGGCAGACCGACTTTTTTTTTTTTTTTTTTTTCAGACTGGAGTGCAGTGGCGGATCTCCGCTCACTGCAAGCTCCGCCTCCCGGGTTCACGCTATTCTCCTGCCTCAGCCTCCCGAGTAGCTGGGACCACAGGCGCCCACCACCACGCCCGGCTAATTTTTTGTATTTTTAGTAGAGATGGGGTTTCACTATGTTAGCCAGGATGGTCTCGATCTCCTGACCTCGTGATCTGCCCTCCTCGGCCTCCCAAAGTGCTGGGATTACAGGTGTGAGCCACCGTGCCCGGCCGGCAGACCGACTTTTGATAGGTTTTATTTTTGTTTTAAAATTCCCTTTGGGCCAGATGGGATGGTTCGTGCTTGTAATTGCAGCACTTTGAGAGGCCAAGGTGGGTAGATCACTTGAGCCAGGGAGGTCGAGGCTGCAGTAAGCCGTGATTGCAGCACTGCACTCCAGCCTGGGTGACAGAGCGAGACCCTGCAGAAACAAAACAAAACAAAACAAAAAAAACAAAACAAAAAACTCCAAACAAAACTATCCTCTACAGAAATCTTGCTCCTATTTGTCTACAGTGGGGAAGGACAGCTCCTGCCTCCCCACTGTGGGCCTTTATGGCTTTTATGTTAGTTGTTGTTGAAGCAGCTCCCAGGAGCCTCCTGGGGGATGGAAGAGGCTGTGTCCACAGTTTCCTGAGCCTTTTAGTTCAGCCTGTGATGCCTCCTGCTGTGATTATTTCTTTCCTCTCTGTGTTCCAAATTTGCTAGAATGAGTGGGCGGGGAGCCTTTCCCTTCCCTCCTCCACCTGCCCCATCCCTGAATCTGTGGCTTGTTGAGCAGCTGCTGCCAAGGAAATGAAACCCCAAAGTGAAAGTGAGGCTCCATAATATGAGGAAATTGATAGGCCTTCCCTGTTCTCTGAGTCTAGACTCCGTCACTGACTGCTCTGTAACCTAAGTTTGCTTGATGTTCTGATGGATCTCTGTGGAATTAGTTAAGGTGCAAAAGGGAGGGGAGAGAAGAAGAAAAGAGGACCCTTCTTAAATAGCAGTTGGGGCTTCAGGCCTTGCAGGGTTTCATCCTTATTCAGCCACAGGCTGAGAGGGGCTTGAGGAGGAAGCCGTGCATCCCTCTGCCATATACCTCTGCTGAGAACATTGTCAGTGCCAGGCTGGATAATGGTGAATGAGATGGAATCCTGGCCCTTGGAATGCTGGCAGGCTGGGCAAGGAAATTGATCACTTCTTCCCACAGGCTAGGCTTAACAATGAGTCATCCAATAATAGGGCTATGGCTTGGCTCTGGTGGCAGCAGCAACTCGCTTTGCTGAGGCATCAGGGGATGCATTGAGGAGTGGACATGTTGAGCCCGTCTGGAGGGATGAGTAGGACTCTTCCAGGTGAACGGCAAAAGGGCATTTCAGGCCGAGAGTGCGGTGAGGCAGAGGCCAGTTTTGCCATGGGAGCACAGTTGTTGAATGTCAGTACCTTGGTGTGAATTACTTGGTGTGGTGGGAAGAACCTCACCTTGAAGCTCAGGCAGGTCTGCTGCGGAATCCTGGTGCTGCTTTATGGGGAGCTCCGAGACCTTAGGGAAGTTAATTCCCATCTCTGAGCTCCGTTTCCCGACTGGTAACATGGGGCTCTTATAAGGATTCCAGGTAACAGGTGAAAACCCCCAGCAGTGCTTGCTGGTAGTAGTGGGGGTGAGTAGAGGGGCAGTTCTGACTCAGCAGAAGGTGAGGTTTGCCCTGTAGGAGAATAGGCCCGGGCCTGGTGGTCAAAGCCTGGGAGGGTGGATGAGCTTTGCTTCCTTTTGCAGGATGTTTATGACCTTTGGGCAGCTGAGGCTGGGCCTGATGCCTGCCAGAGCTGCCACTATCTTTCCCCCATTTGCTAAGAGGCCTGGGCACAGGGTGGCAATAAGGGAAAGTGTAATGTGTCAGGCCAGCTGCTGTTCATCCCTCCTCCTCCTTCTCTGTGTGCCCGAGGCTGGGAATCTGGGGAGCCAGGCCTCCTCCTTCTCCTACCTGTCCTCAACCCAGCCTGTGGCATGGGTTCTCAACCCTCTCATAGGCATAAGTGCTTTTACAACTTTCACTTCCATTATTTCAATGATTCCTTACACAAACCCTGACAGATGGGTCTTAGCCCTGTTTACCAGAGAAACTCAGAGAGGTGAAGTGATCCCTGGAGATCACACAGCAATAGAGTACAGAGGGGCTCAGTTGAGGCCCCCGGGGGTGAGCTGGGCCCTGTTTCTGGGAATGCAGCCTCAGAAAATAGACACCTTGCTCCTCATGAGTTTTTTCTTTTCCTAAAACCTTGCCACCAAAACTCCCAACTGGGAAACCATTTCTCAGTACCCACCTTGGACTTTAGCCTTTCCTTGTATCACAAGCTTTTCTCCCAGGGCGTCAGAAGTGAAGGGGGTGAGTTTAGGGGTTTCCACACTCACCACAGAATGTGATTTTGCGAACATGGAGAATTGGTTTCATTCTGGGTTTCACAGCCTCCACCGTGTCTCCAGCTGGTCCCAGAGCTATCTGTGACCTTTCCAAATCAAAAATAATGACAACATCCTGGGGAACGGTGGCAGTAAAAGCTGCCAGTTAGTGAATGACTCCTATGTTATCAAGCCCTATTTACTGAGTGTCTTTTAGGTATTAACTCCATTGATCCTCAGGATAATCCCACAAATCAGGTGCTATACCTATCCCCATTTTACAGCTGAGGAAACTGAGGCTAGGAGTAATTAGGTAACTTGGCCAAGACTATATAGTTAGTAAGTAGTAGAGCTCAGATTTGAACTCAGAGCCCCAAGTGTGTAATGCTGTTTCTGAAAATTAAATCCATCTTGATTTAAAAGTAGAGCACTCATGCTCTTTGTCCCACTTTCTGTATTTTTTTTTAGTCCGGAAATATGTCATAAACAACCCCAAACCTTCAAACTCTGATGAGACAAATGACACGTAGGTGGAGTGGAATGCTTCCTGCATAGCCTTGAGTGAAAGAAAACATTCTTTTGTTTTGTTTCAACCCTTGGGTTAAAAAGTATTCTGAAAGCATCCTCACTGTCCTCCCTGGTCCTGCACAGTGGCAGAGCCGGGGGTCTGGGACTGAGTCAGAGTTGCATGGATGCATCTGGAGGGACCTTGATTGGAGAGAGGTAAAGTCCGCTGTAGGGCAGGGCTGTCTTCTTTCTCTTTGCAGGGGCAAGGAAGAGGCTGGTTGCCACTTTCAGGTTGCCGTGGGCAGGTGACATCACCTCCCTTAGCTACAGTTTCCCCATCTGTGAAATGAGGCATGACTGCCTATCTCAACCCAGCTCTTCAGTCTTCCCCCACTTTCCCCTTTAGACAATGCATCTCCTGTGGTCTCGCTCCAGGCTACACAGTAGAATCACCTGGGAACTTTATTTTATTTATTTATTTATTTGAGACGGAGCCTTGCTCTGTTGCCCAGGCTGGAGTGCAGTGGCACGATCTCGGCTCACTGCGACCTCTGCCTCCTGGGTTCAAGCGATTCTCTTGCCTCAGCCTCCTGAATAGCTGGGACTACAGGCACATGCCACTACACCTGACTAATTTTTTGTATTTTTAGTAGAGACGGGATTTCACCGTGTTAGCCAGGATGGTCTTGATCTCCTGACCTCTTGATACTCCCGCCTCGGCCTCCCAAAGTGCTGAGATTATAGGCATGAGCCACTGTGCCCAGCCCACCTGGGAACTTGAAAAAAATACCAGGCTTGGGCTCCACCCCGGGGACCCTGCTTCTGACCAAACCCCAAGAGCACCTTGAGATTCCCACTCACCACAGTGGAAGCCCCTGCCCTGCCTGCCTCTCCTCCCGTCTCCTTATCTCCTGCTTGCCTGTCTCCATACATCTCCTTAAAGGCCATTTCCTCCCCACCAGCTTCTATGATTGCAGTATGGTGTGTAGGATTTGGATGTCCTTAGATCTGGGTTAAAATTATGTCTCTACCACATACAAGTTTCCTTCATCTTTCAAGACCAAAACAAAAATTTCAGGTGCTCAGGTGTTCTCTTTGACATCACCTCCAGTTCATCTTCTCCCATTCTCTCCCTTTATTTTCTTTATTATTATTATTACATTTTAGAGATGGGGGTCTCATATGTTTCCCATGCTGGCCTTGAACTCCTGGCTCAAGTGATCCTTCAGCCTCAGCCTCCTGAGTAGCTGGGACTACAGGCACATGCCACTGTGTCCCCATTCTCTCAAACACATTTCAGCCAGGCGTTTGCCTCCAACTCTCAGTAGGAGCTGCTCTCATAAGGATCACAGATGATCCTCATTCTAAACCATGATCCATCTGATGTGTGCGCTGTGTCCCTGCCTCTGGTTGGGATACCTGCTGCCCAGTGTGAGGGCCCGGTTCTTCCCCAGCCTACTCTGTCTCTAAACAGCCCCATCCCAGCCTCCCAGTTGCTCTGTCCAGACACCTTGGGGTCATCTGACTCCTCTTTCCTTCACATCCTACCTCATTCTGTCAGCACAGTCGGTGGGCTGCAGCTTCAAGGGAGATCCAGCATCCATTACTATTCATGCCCGGATCCCCGCTCTCCGCAGTTTGCCTCCCAATAGGTTCCCGCTTCCTCCTTGCACCCTACATCTCATCTCTTCTCAACACAGCAGCCAGAGGGACCCTTTTAAAACCCAAGTTGGATCCTGAGTCTCCTGGGTTCTAAACTTGGCAGTGGCTCCTGCCAGTGACAGTCAGAGGCAAGGGTGTAGCGCTGTCAGGCGCTGCGTTGCCTGCCGGCCCGGCTGCTCTTCTTCGACCCTCCGTTCCATTCCCGCTTCCCACCCTCTGCCCTCCTGGCACCCCTACTCCAGCCTCGCTGGCCTCCTTGTTGTTGCTCAGACATGCGCCCACTGGGGCCTTTGCTCGGGCTTCTCCTCTTGCCGGAAGTGTTAGCCACCTGCAAGGCTCATCCCCGGCCTTTCTGTTGGTTTGGAATCTCTTCTCCTATTCTAGATTATTTATTTATTTACTAAATTATTTATTTAAAAAAATTTTTTTTCTTAGAGACGGGGTTTTGCCATGTTGGCCAGGCTAGTCTTGAACTCCTGACCTCAGGTGATCCACCCACCTCAGCCTCCCAAAGTGCTGGGATTACAGGTGTGACCCACCGTGCCAGCCTAAGGTATTTTAAAAAACTTTTTGTCTCCTGCTACTGAGCAAAAGCTCCACACTCTGGTCACAGACAGAGCCCAGGTGCCTAGATTGGTGCTGGGCGCACAGCTCACCCAGTATATGGGTTTCTTGGCCCTCCAAAGCAGAGGTGGGCATCCTCCCAAGGTGAAGGGATTCTCCAGGGTGTCGTTGACTGCTTACACCATGCCCTTGACGGGGGAGGAGGGGAACTGCCAAAAAGCTATGGTGACCCTCTGTGTCAGCAACCCCCTCTTCTGTAATTCGTGCAGGCTCAGGTCTGAGAACCACAGCTGCGGATCAAGGCCGCAGGCTTGGAGTCAGGAACCCCGTGAACTAGAGCACAGAGTGCGGGTCGGCTGTGTTGTCATTGCCCTGACATCGCCTTGGACTCCCTCAGTGCCTTGGTTCTTAAATTAAAAAAAAAAAAAAAAGGGGAGGGGGCCAGGTGCGGTGGCTCATGCCTGTAATCCCAGCACTTTGGGAGACCGAGGCAGGTAGCTCACAAGGTCAGGAGATGGAGACCATCCTGGCTAACACGGTGAAACCTCGTCTCTACTAAAAATACAAAAATTAGCCGGGCCTGGTATGGGCGCCTCTAGTCCCAGCTACTCGGGAGGCTGAGGCAGGAGAATGGTGTGAACCTGGGAGGTGGAGCTTGCAGTGAGCCGAGATTGCCCCACTGCACTCCAACCTGGGCGACAGAGCAACACTCTGTCTCAAAAAAAAAAAAAAAAAAAAGAAGAGACACTGGATAGAGGGAATAAATAGATAAACATATTTGTGATGAAGCAAATACAGTCATATAATCTCACAATCTGTGTGGCAGGTATACAGAGGTTCATTAAAAAGCTTCCTTTAACTTTGTTTTGTTTTGTTTTTTGAGTCTCGCTCTTGTCACCCAGGCTGGAGTGCAATGGCGCGATCTTGGCTTACCGCAACCTCTGCCTCCCGGGTTTAAGTGATTCTCCTGCCTCAGCCTCCCAAGTAGCTGGGATTACAGGCGCCCGCCACCATGCCAAGCTAATTTTTTTTGTATTTTTAATAGAGATGGGATTTCACCATGTTGGCCAGACTGGTCTCGCACTCCTGACCTTGGGTGATCCACCCGCCTTGGCTTCCCAAAGTGCTAGGATTACAAGGCGTGAGCCACCATGCCTGGCCTCAATTTTGAACGTTTGAAAATTTTTCACGATAAAATGTTGAGAGACATGCTGTAAACTTAAAGATGCTCATTGCAGAAGACCTGCAATATATAGAAAAATAGAAGGAAGCAAAATTATCACAAAACCACGCTTAGCCCCAGTGCCCAGCACCCAGAAGGAATGTCCATTAGGATATTGCTATAGACATTTCTAGTCTTTTTGCTTGTGTCGCTTTTGCTATTTCTACATGATAGTGATTGTATGGATTACCACTGATTTTGTCAAGTCTTAATTTCTGATTCAAAAATGAACACATGCTTATTTAAACATTTTGGAAAGCTAGAAAATACTTTTTTTTTTTTTGAGACAGTCTCACTCTGTCTCCCAGATAGGAGTGCAATGGCACCATCTGGGCTCACTGCAAGCTCCACCTCTTAGGTTCAAGCCATTCTCCAGCCTCAGCCTCCTAAGTAGCTGGGACCACAGGCATGTACCACCCCGCCTGGCTAATTTTTGTATTTTTTGTAGAGATAGGGTTTCACCATGTTGGCCAGGCTGGTCTCAAACTCCTGACTTCAAGTGATCCACCTTCCTTGGCCTCCCAAAGTGCTGGGATTACAGGTGTGAGCCACCACGCCCGGCCTAGAAAATAATTAAAAAGAAAATTAATACCTTCAATTGAGAGGGAAGTTTCATGAGTTTTGGGAACAGACAATATCCACATTTCCCAACTTAAAAACTGCAAGTCCATCAACAATGAGTATTTTTTCCCCTTTAAATACTTTTTAACATTTTTATTGTCAAAGTAATTCATATTAATGAAAATTCAAACAATAAAATAACATGAAATATAAAAGTTCCTGAATCCCAACCCCCCACTGTTGTGTATGTAATATACAACAGCTTGGTTATTTTCCTTAGCTCATATGTAGTGTATAATACGTTTTATACATACATGTATAAAAAAGTATATATATATATTTTATTGAGGCAGTCTAAGTGCAGTGGCATGTTCTCAACTCACTGCAATCTTCACTTCCCAGGATCAAGTAATTCTCTTGCCTCAGCTTCTCAAGTAGCTGGGACTACGGGCATGTGCCACTATGCCCGGCTAATTTTTGTATTTTCAGTAGAGACAGGGTTTTGCCATGTTGGCCAGGCTGGTCTCAAACTCCTAACCCCAAGTGATCCACCCACCTCAGCCCCCCAAAGTGCTGGGATTACAGGCGTGAACCACTGCGCCTGGCCTAAAAATATATTTTAAGCAACAGTGGAATAATAATGTCTTTCAACTTGCTTTTCTCAATTAATATTTCCATGCCTGCTCATGTAAATTCACCGAGCTCTCTCTAATGTCTGTGTGTGTGGATGTAGGATAATTTACTTAACTAGTCCTTATTGATGGTTGTTAGGGTTGTTTTTTTCTTTTCTTTTTTTTCCTTCAACTTTTATTTTAAGTTCCAGCATACATGTGCAGGATGTACAGGTTTGTTACAAAGGTAAAACTGTGCCGTGGTGGTTTGCTGCACAGATCAACCCCATTACTTGGGTATTAAGCCCGGCATTCAGGTTGTTTTTTTCAATATGAATTTCGGAGACCAGAAATTGCTCCTCAGTTTGCTTGCTAAGGAAAATGGTTGCTATGCAGCTCTTGGTGACACTGCTTTTGTGCAGAGATAAAGGCTTTTTGTTCTGAAATCCCGTGGGTGCAGAGTCTCAGCTCTGCCAGTCGCTTCGTGAGCTGTATGGGAGAGCCTTGGTCACTGTGTGGGCTGGGGTTCCCCTGAACTTTGCCATGGAGGAGGCAGTTCTCTTCCCAGGCACTCTGCTGGCCCTGAGCTTGATGCTGGAGCAGAGAACTACCTGACGACGCAGTGCAGTGGCATTCCTGGAATCACTGTAGGTTTTTACAATAGGGGCTGGCAAACTTTTCCTGTAAAGGGGCAGATAGTAAACATTGTATTATTTTATTTTATTTATTTTTTGAGATAGAGTCTTGCTCTGTTGCCCAGGCTGGAGTGCAATGGCGCGATCTCAGCTCACTGCAACCTTCTGCCTCCGGGTTCAAGTGATTCTCCCTGCCTCAGCCTCCTGAGTAGCTGGGACTACAGGTACCCACCACCACTTGTGGCTAATTTTTATATTTTTAATAGGGTTTCACCAACTTGGCCAGGCTGATCTTAAACTCCTGACCTCAAGTGATCTGCCTGCCTTGGCCTCCCAAAGTGCTGGGATTACAGGCATGAGCCACTGCGCCTGGCCATGATAGTAAACATTTTAGATCTTTGTATAATTTTCATCTGTCACTAAATACTATTCCTCCTTTGAATTTTCCCCCAAACATTAAAAAAAAAAATGTACAAACCATTCTTAGCTTGTAGGCGGGCCATATGAAAACAGGCAGAGGTCCAAATTTGGCCCATGAACTGCAGTTTTCATACTTCTAAATTTAGAACATGAGTTTTTGGATTCTTAGTTTTGATTCAGCTGAGATGGGTGATGTGTATAATGATAAGTACTTGCTTTTCTAGGCGGATCTTAGCCATAGAGGTGAATTATTCATATCCTCAGTTCATAGCACCCTGTCCTTGCTGGTCCCTACAAGACCTCCCTCTCTTGTGTGTTTGTTTATTTATTTGTTCCCTTTAATCATCATTCTTTTTTTTTTTTTTTTGAGACAGAGTCTCTGTCACCCAGGCTGGAGGGCAGTGGCACGATCTCGGCTCACTGCAACCTCTGCCCCCTGGGTTCAAGTGATTCTCCTGCCTCAGCCTCCCATGTAGCTGTGCACCACCATGCCTGGCTAATTTTTGTATTTTTAGTAGAGATGGGGGGGGGGTTCACCATATTGGCCAGGCTGGTCTCAAACTTCTGACTTCAAGTGATCTGCCTGCCTCGGCCTCCCAAAGGGCTGGAATTACAGGCATGAGCCACTGCGCCTGATCCCCTTTTGTTTGAGACAGAGTTTCACTCTGTTGCCCAGGCTGGAGTGTGATGGTGTGATCTCTGCTCGCTGCAACCCCCACCTCCTGGGTTCAAGAGATTCTCCAGCCTCAGCCTCTCGAGTAGCTGGGATTACTGGTGCACGCCACCATGTCTGGCTAATTTTTATATTTTTGGTGGAGGCGGGGCTTCATCATGTTGGCCAGGCTGATCTTGAACTCCTGACCTCAGGTGATCCACCCGCCTTGGCCTCCCAAAGTGCTGGGATTACAGGTGGAAGCCATTGTGCCTGGCTGTGTATCTTTAATTTATATAAGTGGCATTATGTTACAGAGCTCATCCCCATTTTCCCACTCAGCCGTGTCTTTTAAAGATATCCAAGTTGCCAAGTGAACAGTAACTAGTGTGTAGGGCTCCATAGGTGGGTCCACTGTCTTTTACTTCATTTTCAAAACAAAGTTGTCTTGAGTGAAATTATGTGTTGAGCTTGAGCATAATTATGTGTTGAATGTGGGAATATGTCTCTCTTGCCCTTACAAAGAATAGGTAACTTGGCTGAGTGTCAAAAAAAAAAAAAAAAAAAAAAAAAAAAAAAA
>NW_016807521.1:422210-446381 GCF_001698545.2 Rhinopithecus bieti | reverse complement strand
TACAAACTGTAAATACATATTTAAAATTATTTAATTTTTTTTTGTTTTACTTTGGCCAGGCGCGTTGGTTCACGTCTGTAATCCCAGCACTTTGGGAGGCCGAGGCGGGCAGATCATGAGATCAGGAGTTCGAGATCATCCTGGGTAACATGGTGAAACCCCGTCTCTACTAAAAATACAAAAACAAAATTAGCCGGGCATGGTGGTGGGTGTCTGTAGTCCCAGCTACTCCAGGGGCTGAGGCAGAGGAATGGTGTGAACCCGGGAGGCGGAGCTTGCAGTGAGCCAAGATCGCACCACTGCACTCCAGCCTGGGCAAAAGAGCCAGACTCTGTCTCAAAAAAAAAAAAATTTTTTTTGTTTAATTTTTCTTTATTTTTAACATTTACTTTCTTAAAAAAATTAAGTTATAATTTACCCTTTCAGTGTTTACTTCTGTGTCTTAACGAACACTTGTAATTGCAGAATGGTTGCCACAATCAGGATGTAGAAGAGTAGGCTGGGCGTGGTGGCTCACGCCTATAATCCCAGAACTTTGGGAGGTTGAGGTGGGTGGATCACCTGAGGCTGGGAGTTCAAGACCAGCCTGGCCAACATGGTAAAACCCCATCTGTACTAAAAATACAAAATATTAGCCAGGCGTGGTGGTGCATGCCTGTAGTCCCAGCTACTTGGAAGGCTGAGGCAGGAGAATCGCTTGAAGCCGGGAGGCGGAGGTTGCAGTAAGCCGAGATCGTGCCACTGCACTCCAGCCTGGGTGACAGGGGGAGACTGTCTCAAACAAAACAAAAAACAAACAAACAAACAAAAACAAAAATGTAGAAGAGTATAGAAATTTTACCCCTGAAATTCCCTCATGCCTCTTGCTAGTCAGTCCCTCTCCTCAACCCCTGTGACAATCATGGATCACTTTTCTGTGCAATAGTTATGTCTGTTCTAGAATGACATATAGATGGAATCATACAGCATGTGGCTTTTTGGGTATGACTTTTTTGCTCTTCCTTTGTGGATAAAGGAATACTTTTTTTGCCTGAACCATTATAATATTTTAAATTATTTTTTGTCATTGTAATAACTTCTGTTTTAAAATGTGCAGCATGAGGCCGGGTGTGATGGCACATGCCTATAATCCCAGCACTTTGGGAGGCCGAGGTGGGAGGATCCCTTGAGCCAGGAGTTTGAGACCAGCCTGGGCAACAAGGCAAAACCCTATCTCTACTAAAAATATGTAAAAATTAGCCAGGCATGGTGGTGTGCACCTGTGCTCCCAACTATTTGGGAGGCTGAGGTGGGAAGATGACCTGAGCCTGGGGAAGTTGAGGCTGCAGTGAGCCATGATCATGCCACTGCACCCCAGCCTGAGCAACAGAGTGAGATCCTGTCTCAAAAGGAAAAAAAAAAAAAAAAAAGGCAGCATGTTCTATGTGAGGGCTCCTCTCATTAGTACTTATATGGAGCAGGTGAGCTCTTTGGCGCTGCGCACCACCGGCTGCTCATTACTCAACATGGTCTTACTGATGTCCACACCATCTCCTTTTCCAACCTGCAGGCTCCCTCGAGGATGGGAACCCACCCAGTCTTCATGTCCTTTTCTGTTTGAGGAGATTCCTGTTTAAATTTCTTTTCGGGGATTCTTGAATCCCCAAACTCTGACCAAACAATCAATACTCTTTTTTTCCCCCTGGAAAACAATAGGATTCATAAATCATGACCATTGTCCATTGTTCTGAAATAGGTTCTCAGTAAGAACCGGGTGCCTTCTGTTTTGGAAAAGAAATTATATTTACTGCAACAAAAGAACATGATTTATCTGTAAAATTCCCTGCCACACATGCTACCGTTTGTAGTTTTAACGTTTCTGTGAAATAATAAGCAAACTGGCCCTTGACCCTCCTTCATAGGCATTGTAGAGTTGTGATTGGCTATTACCCACAGATTGGCTATTATCTGTGCCCAGGGGAGGTCATCCAAGGATGAGCCCTCCCCATCCTTCATCCTTGATGGAATGTCTCTGGTAGGCCCACCGAGCTTGGTGGTGAGATATGGGCAGACCCCTATGGATCTACCCCTATGTGCAAGCAAGCCAGAGCCCCTACCCCATATCTTCACTGTACTGAGGGCAGTTTAGCCCTGACTGTGGCTGAAGACTCCAGCAAAGGATGAGGGGCCAGAACCAGCCTCTGATGGGCTCTGTCTCTAGGTGTTCTAAAAGGTTGATTTCTTTGCTTATTAAAGGGTTTTATTTTTTATTTTTTATTTTGAGATGGAGTCTCGCTCTGTCACCCAGGCTGGAGTGCAGTGGCACTATCTCGGCTCACGGCAAGCTCTGCCTCCCGGGTTCACGCCATTCTCCTGTCTCAGCCTTCCAAGTAGCTGGGACTACAGGTGCCCGCCACCACCCCCGGCTAATTGTTTTTGTATTTTAGTAGAGACAGGGTTTCACCGTGTTAGCCAGGATGGTCTCGATCTCCTGAGCTCGTGATCCGCCCTCCTCAGCCTCCCAAAATGCTGGGATTACAGGCGTGAGCCACCGTGCCTGGCTCATTAGAGGAGTTTAAAGGTTGGCCTGGACCAGAGAAGGTCGTTACCCCGATTCTGGTGAGAATCGGAACTCCCCCTCCCCCAGCACTTAGTGCAGGGTCTGATGCTGGGACTGGATAATGTTGAATGGATGCGATCTTGAACCTCTCTGAAGTTTTCTCAAACTCTGCTCCATGCTCCCCTAACAGGGTGAGAGCGTTTACTGCACCCTCCCTACCTTCCTCTTCTCACATATGCACACTCACACTCACACGTAGTCTCACACTCACGCATCTACCCTCACACACATACTCGTTTAATGTGCACGCACACACCTTAGCATCAGGCTGAGCAGCCAGGGGACATTACTGCCGGAGACTGACACCAATTCTCCATTAGGCCCAGGCCAGGTGTTGGGGAGTGTCTGTGGGATGCCCTCCAGATCCCTCAGCCTCTGGCACGGACCCCAGGTGGGCAGCTCTAGTCACATAACTGGTAGTGTTTCCCGAACGGTCAAACTGGGCTGAGAATCAGCCAGCTGGGCGTTGAGTCCTGGCCAAGTCACTCATGAGCTGTGTGTCTTTGCACAAATTCTTTTGCATTTCTAGGCCTTGATTTTCCTCATCCATAAAATGGGGTTCATCATTGGATGGTTGTGTGGATTTATTGAGCCATCTTGTAAAACACGGAGTGCAGTGCTTGGCTTAGAGTGAGAGTTCAATACATAATATTCCTAGAAATCATAAGGCAGAGACTCCAGCTCATGAAGAAACCTTTTAGGTTTGCACTTGGCAATTTGTATTGACAGAAGAGCAGGCCCATGGTGCCTGCAGGTCTGGGTCACAAGCTTGTGAAGTTGGACTGGCATTGGACCTGGCAGAGCAGGGCTCAGGACATACGTTCTGCTGAGCTGATAGCTGGGGACTACTCAGCTGCACCTTCCTCACTGAGCCCTGCCTGGGTTCCATGATCTCACGCTGCCTCTAACAGCCCTGTTCTTGGTTTTACAGCCGGAGCCTAAGCCTGGAGACCTGATCGAGATTTTTCGCCCTTTCTACAGACACTGGGCCATCTATGTTGGCGATGGATATGTGGTTCACCTGGCCCCTCCAAGTAAGAACACACAGGACCTCCACTGTGATGGGCCCCAGGGACTGGGAAGAGAGGGGATGGGGAACTGTGGGTAACAAGTGACCCCAACATTCTTCTTGTTTCCCAACTGGCAGCTGTCTCTGAGTGTTACAAGAAGTTTGATGTGGGGCAGTTTGGTGTGGGGCACTGGTTTTCAAGGTCTGCTCCTTGGAACCTCAGGGGGTTCTTTAGAGCAGGGGTCCCCAACCTCCAGGCCACGGACTGGTACTGGTTAGGAACTGGGCTGCAGAGCAGGAGGTGAGTGGCGGGCAAGCGAGCGAAACTTCATCTGTATTTACAGCTGCTCCTCATCGCTTGCATTACCGCCTGAGCTCCGCCTCCTGTCAGATCAGCAGCGGCATTAGATTCCCATAGGATCATGAACCCTACTATGAACTGCACACGCAAGGGATCTAGGTTGCACACTCCTTGTATTAGTCTGTTTTCATACTGCTATAAAGAACTACCTGAGAGTGGGTAATTTAGAAAGAAAGGAGGTTTAATTGACTCACAGTTCTGCATGGTTGGGGAGGCCTTGGGAAACTTACCATTATGGCAGAAGGTAAAGGGGAAGCAAGGCAGGTCTTATACAGTGTCAGGAGGCAGGGGAGTACCACACTTTTTTTTTTTTTCCGATAGAGTTTCGCTCTTGTTGCCCAGGCTGAAGTGCAATGGCACAATCTCGGCTCACTGCAAACTCCACCTCCCGGGTTCAAGTGATTCTCCTGTCTCAGCCTCCCGAGTAGCTGGGATTACAGGCACCTGCCACCACACCCAACTAATTTTTCTATTTTTAGTAGAGATGGATTTTCATCATATTTGTCAGGCTGGTCTTGAACTCTGGACCTCAGGAGATCCACCTGCTTCAGCCTCCCAAAGTGCTGGGATGACAGGCATGAGCCACCACGTCCGGAGTGCCACAATTTTAAACCATCAGATCTTGTGAGAACTCACTCATTATCATGAGAACAACATGAGGGAAATCTCGCTCGTGATTCAATCACCTCCCACATAGTCCCTCCCCTGACACGTGGGGATTACAGTTCAACATGAGATTTGGGTGGGGATACAGAGCCAAACCAAATCACTCCTTATGAGAATCTAATGCCTGATGATCTGTCACTGTCACACATCACCCCAGAAGGGACTGTCTAGTTGCAGGAAAACAAGCTCAGGGCTCCTACTGATTCTGCATTATGGTGAGTTGTATGATTATTTCATTATATATTACAATGTAATAATAATAGAAATCAAGTGCACAATAAACGTCATGTGCTTGAATCATCCCAAAACCATCCCTCCCCCCTGCCTAGTCCATGGAAAAATTGTCTTCCACGAAACCTGTCCCTGATGCTAAAAAGGTTGGGGACCGCTGCTTTAGAGGGACCGAGGTGGCATCTGAGGGGGAAGCTCTGCTTTGATTTTTTTAATGCTGTGACTTTGTATGCAACACACTCAAAAAAAATTTTTTTTTTGACAGAGTCTCACTCTGTTGCCCAGGCTGGAGTGCAGTGGCGTGATCTCAGCTCACTGCAAATTCTGCCTCCCGAGTTCACACCATTCTCCTGCCTCAGCCTCCTGAGTAGCTGGGACTACAGGTGCCTGGCACCATACCAGACTAATTTTTTGTATTTTTAGTAGAGATGGGGTTTCACTGTGTTAGGCAGGATGGTCTCGATCTCCTGACCTTGTGATCCACCCACCTTGGCCTCCCAAAGTGCTGGGATTACAGGCATCAGCCACCGCGCCTGGCCGCAGCACACTCAACTCTTAAGCATAAAGCTTCTGGGAAGAGTGCAGGTGTTTGGGCAGACAGATTGGTTATGAATCCAGTTTCCATTCTTCAGCCTTGGTTTCCTTTTTTGCAAACTGAGGATATGAATACTTAACTTGGAGAACTCTCGTGAGAATTCCTCACCCTTCTCTTAAGCCTTTAACTTAAACTGGGGTATAACATAAATATTGTAAAATGTACAAGCATAGTAAAGTATACAGTCAGTGAATTTAAAAAAAATCCATCTATGTAACAATGTCCCAGATCAACATCTAGAACATTCGCACTGTGCCACTTACCCTGAAAGACTCTCTCATGCTTCTGCAATATCCCCTCTGCACCCCTCGCCCAGGCAACCATCATTCTAGCTTTTCCTGCCATAGATGAGGTTTGCCTGTTCTAGAACTTCATGGAAGAGGTATCACATGGCCTACACTCTTTTGTGTCTGGCTTCTTTTAGCAAACATCATGCCCATGTGAGTCATCCATGCTGCTGTGAGTAGCAGATCTTTTTCACTGCTGTGTATTTTCCGTTATATGAATATGCCACAATTTAGCATCCATTTTTCTGACATCAGACTCATTGCAAGTTTGGACTGCTATGAATAGAACTGTTATAGACCCTCTTTTTTTTTCTGAGGCGGAGTCTTGCTCTGTGGCCCAGGCTGGAGTGCAGTGGCATGATCTTGGCTCACTGCAACTTCTGCCTCCCGTTTTTAAGCGAGTCTCCTGCCTCAGCCTCTGGAGTAGCTGGGATTACAGGCGCGCGCCACCATGCCCAGCTAAGTTTTGTATTTTTAGTAGAGATGGTATTTCACCATGTTGGCTGGGCTGATCTCGAACTCCTGACCTCAAGTGATCTGCCCGCCTTGGCCTCCCAAAGTGCTGTGATTACAGGCGTGAGCCACCGCACCTGGCCTTCTGGAATGTTTTATTTTTATCTTTATTTTTTTTTGAGACAGAGTCTTGCTCTGTTGCCTAGGCTGGAGTGCAGTGGTGCAATCTCGACTCACTGCAACCTACACCTCCCAGGTTCAAGCGATTCTCTTGCCTCAGCCTCCTGAGTAGCTGGGATTACGGGCGCACACCTTCCCCCAAGGCCCACAGCCACGCGTCTGACCCTTCCACATGTTGCTTATCCTATGTGGATGGAGCCAAGGGCAGATACCCTGCTGGGGGCCAGCTCTGAGCCTCTGTGGCCTTTCCCAGAACCAATCTGTCTCCTCTTTGTGGATCTGCAGGTGAGGTTGCAGGAGCAGGTGCAGCCAGCGTCATGTCTGCCCTGACTGACAAGGCCATCGTGAAGAAGGAATTGCTGTATGATGTGGCCGGGAGTGACAAGTACCAGGTCAACAACAAACATGATGACAAGTACTCACCGCTGCCCTATAGCAAAATCATTCAGCGGGCGGAGGAGCTGGTGGGGCAGGAGGTGCTCTACAAGCTGACCAGCGAGAACTGCGAGCACTTTGTGAACGAGCTGCGCTATGGAGTCCCCCGCAGTGACCAGGTGCGTCCTCCACCCATGTTGCCTTCCCCAGGAACAAGACCATTCCCTCAGCTGATGGAGGCTGGAGATGGCTATGGAAGCATGAACAAGACAAAGTAGCAGAGACAGAATTACTGCCCTTAAGGATGTCACAGCTGGAGTAGGGACAAGGGTGGGGAAAGAGGCAAGTTGGCAGATCAGTGTAGTCGGGGGTGGGGGTGGGTGGCCAAGGAAGGGAGTCACAGACATGGTATTCATTCCTGTTACCAAGCCCTCCCTAGCCACCTATCCCTGAGATGGCCCTCCCAGCCCTAAAGGCAGGTTTGAGGACCCACTACCTTACAGATTGGGAAACTGAGCTTAAGTAACTTGTCTACAGCCATTCATTTCATCAAAATAATCTTTGTTGGGTCTCCAGACCTGGTACCTGTCTTTTCCTGTGCAGATAATTCGCAGAGTTGGGATTTGAAGCCCAGGTCTGTGTGGCATAGCCCGATCATGCTTATAAACAGCACTGTCTTCAGCTTGGCTGAACCCTAAGGGTAAATCTGGGAGACCCTAGGGGATGCAGTTTTGTTCATTTACTTGATTTTATTTTTGTCATTCCTCTCCTTTCAGTCTCGTTTTCTCCTCCCATTTTCTTGCACTTCTTCCCCTCCCTTTCAGCCATTTCCATCTTTTTTTTTTTTTTTTTTTTTTTGCATAGGTGAAAAGAACATTGGGAAGGTTCTTACATAGCTGTTGAAACAAAAGGACATATTTTTTTTCAGTGAATGATTAGGTTAAGATCCATCAGGCTGTTCACTTTTATTATTATTATTTTTGAGATCAATTTCTTCTTCCCTGGTCAGTGTGGTGGTTAAGAGCATGGGCTCCTGGAGTCAGGCCAACGTGGGCTGGACCTGGTCTCTGCCTTTTGCCGGCTGTCTGACCTCAGGAGAGTTAGTCCAGCTCCCTACACTTTGGTAAAGTACGAATGATAATACTCATCTTGGAGGATTACCATGTGAATTAAATAAGAGCATGTTTATTCTTAGCACAGTGCTGACTCAAAAAATTCACTGAATACATTGTAGTAGTAAAAATAGTCATAATTATCCTCTTTTTTTTTTTTTGCTTGGTTCATCCAGTGCCTGGTCCACTGGCCTCTGTGGGCCACAGTGACTTGAATGGGAAGACATTGACTAACACCACTTGTAGGAATCACTGTTACTCTCTTCACACTGCTGATAACCAGCTGTGCTTACTACACCAACCCTCATGTTTGTTAGGTGGTTCCTACACCTGTCTACAGTGAGATATTAGTTACCTTTAAACGGGTATCCTCTTACCTTTTTTCAATCAGTTGGGTTATTAATATTCAACAACTAGTTATCTATGAATGTTAAAGGTGATCAACTTAGAAATTGAGTAGGTGGTACATAGCTAACTAGGTAAAGAAAGGGCAGTATTGCCAATGTTTGTGAAGACTGCAGTCTGTCGGTCATGGTCTGGCTTCAACTTCCCCGAGAGTTGATAAGAGCTTTCTTCTGGGGAATCAGTGGGCAGGGCCATGAGAAGTTTGTTAGTGCCCGAATATTGGCAGGTTTCAAAAGGTGATGCAATGAAAGCAGGAGACCAGGGGATAGTGGCACTTACCACATCTATCTCTTGGGGATAACAGCCTTCAAAACATTTGTCTCTTGTTTTTCTTTTCTTAAAACAATTTTATTTTAGGCTTGGCACAGTGGCTCACGTCTGTAATCCCAGCACTTTGGGAGACTGAAGCAGGCAGACCACTTGAGGTCAGGAGTTTGAGACCAGCCTGGCAAACATGGTGAAACCCCGTCTCCACTAAAAATACAAAGGCCGGGTGCGGTGGCTCACGCCTGTAATCCCAGCACTTTGGGAGGCCAAGGTGGGTGGATCATGAGGTCAGGAGATCGCAACCATCCTGGCTAACATGGTGAAACCCCGTCTCTACTAAAAATACAAAAACTTAGCCAGACTTGGTGGTGGGTACCTGTGGTCCCAGCTACTTGGGAGGCTGAGGCAGGAGAATGGTGTGAACCCAGGAGGCAGAGCTTGTAGTGAGCCGAGATGGCACCACTGCACTCCAGCCTGGGCAATGGAGCGAGACTCCATCCCCCCCAAAAAAAAAAAAAAAAAATGGCTGGGCGTGGTGGTGAGCATCTGTAATCCCAACTACTTGGGAGACTGAGGCAAGATAATCACTTGAACCCGGGAGGCGGAGGTTGCAGTGAGCCCAGATCACACCATTGCACTCCAGCCTAGGCAACAGAGCGAGACCCAGTCTCCAAAAAAAATAGAGATGAGGTCTCACTCTGTTACCAAGGCTGGTCTTGAACTCCTGAGCTCAAATTATCCTAATGCCTCAGCCTCCCAAAGTGCTAGGATTATAGACATAAGCCACTGTGCCCAGCCACATTTGTCTCTTGAGTCACACTTGATGAGGCATGGCTGTCATCTTGGTATCTCTCTTTACTAGCATCCTAGAAATTCCTTTCTGTTCCCTGCTGTATTAATGCTTTTATCCTCTGTAGTTCACATCTTTCTCTTTTTTGGTTTATGCCCTTGTTTTGGTAGACTACTTCCCCTAATAGTTTACTGAGAAATGGTACATTTATAAAAGGTCCCTAGGCAGGCATGGTGGCATGTGCCTGTAATCCCAGCTACTCAAGAGGCTGAGGCACAAGAATTGCTTGAACTCAGGAGGCGGAGGTTGTTGCAGTGAGCTGAGATCACACCACTGTACTCCAGCCTGGGTGACAGAGTGAGACTTGGTCTAAACAAAACAAAACAAAAAAACCAAGAAACAAACAAACAAACAAACAAAACAAGATCTTGCAATGCCTGAAAATATCTTCATTTTATCATCACATTTGATTGAGGCTGGGTATTGAATTCTAGGTTAGAAACAGTATTTTTTTTTCAGAATTTTGAAGGCATTGGTTTATTGTCATCTAGTTTTTGCTACTGTGGTAGAGAAGTCTGAAGCTGTTCTGGTTTTTGATCCTTTGTATGTGATCGATTCTTTCTTTTCAGAACCGTATAGAATCTTCTCTTCATCCTCAGTGTTCTGAAATTTTATTACCTTGCACGGGTCTCTTTTCAGTATTGTGCCAGGTACTCAATGACTCCTGTCAGTTTGGAAACTCAGTTTCTTTAGTTCTGGGAAATGTTCCGTTTTGTGTTCTCTGGCACTCCTATTATTAGACTGTTGGACCCCCTAGACTGCTCTGCTGATTTTCTTATCTTCTCTCTCTTGTTTTCCATTTATGTATCTTTTTATTTATTTATTAAGACAGAGTCTCGTTTTGTCGCCCAGGCTAGAGCACAGTGGTGTGATGTTGGCTCACTGTAGCCTACACCTTCTGGGTTCAAGTGGTTCTCCTGTCTCAGCCTCCAGAGCGGCTGGGGCTACAGGCATGTGCCACCACAGCTGGGTAATTTTTGTATTTTTATTAGAGATGGGGTTTCCCCATATTGGCCAGGCTGGTGGGATTTCCCCATATTGGCCAGGCTGGTCTGGAATTCCTGACCTTAAGTGATCTGCCTGTTTCCGCCTCCCAAAGTGCTGAGATTACAGGTGTGAGCCACTGTGCCTGGCCCATTTATGTATCTTTTTAAATTTGAAAGTGAACATTGATTGACAGATTTAGGTATAATAGAAGTTTTTGTTTGTTTGCTTGCTTTTTAAGTAGCAGTGACAATATTAGCATAAGAAAGGGAAACATGATAAAAAATTGAGTTGCATCATTGGTGATCTTGCATTATGAGGTTTTTACTTACTCATGGTAAAACTCATGCTCCTATGCAGCAAGAAACTCCAAATACAGAGTATAAGACAACCCTGGGAATCAATAAGACACTTTCTGAAATTCAGAGTGCTACATTAAGAATATTTGGTAGGTTTCCAAAATATATCCTAATCATCTCATTTAGTTATTCTTTCAGCAGTTGTTAATAGAATAAACAATGGGTCTGACCAGGCGTGGTGGCTCACACTTGTAATCCCAGCACTTTGGGAGGCCAAGGCGGGTAGATCACCTAAGGTCAGGAGTTCGAGACCACAGTGGCCAAGATGGTGAAACCTCATCTCTACTAAAAATACAAAAATTAGCTGGCCGTGATGGCGGGCACCTGTAATCCCAGCTACTACGGAGGCTAAGGCAGGAGAATCACTTGAACTAGGGAGGCAGAGGTTGCAGTGGACTGAGATTGCGCCACTGCACAACAGAGCAAGATTCCATCTCAAAAAAAAAAAAAAAAAAAAAAAAGAGGTCCACAAGTTTATATAAGTGGAGGATTTTTTGTCAACACAAAATTGTTACATAATTAGTAAACTACATTGTCATTAGGAACAAATGCTATTTTTAATTTTAATTTTTTTAGAGAATGGTCTTTCTCTGTTGCCCAGGCTGGAGTGCAGTGCCACAACCTCAGCTCACTACTGCCTCAACCTCCCAGGTTCAAGTGATCCTCCCACCTCAGCTTCCCAAGCAGCTAGGACTAGGCCAGGTGCAGTGGCTCATGCCTGTAATCCCAGCACTTAGTGAGCCTGAGGTGGGCAGATCACTTGAGGCCAGAAGTTCGAGACCAGCCTGGCCAACATGGTGAAACCCCGTCTCTACTAAAAATACAAAAATTAGCCGGGCGTGATCGCAGGCACCTGTAGTCCCAACTACTCAGGAGGCTGAGGCAGGAGAATCGCTTGAACTCTGGAGGTGGAGGTTGTAGTGAGCCAAGATTGCACCACTGCACTCTAGCCTGGGCAACAGAGCGAGACTCTGTCTCAAACACACACACACACACAATAGCTGGGACTGGGGGTGCACATCACCATGCCCGGCTGATTTTTGTATTTTTTGTAGACACAGGGTCTCACTTTGTTGTCTCGGCTGGTCTTAAACTCCTAGGCTCTAGCAACCCTCCTGCCTCAGCCTCCCAAAGTGCTAGAATTATAGGCGTGAGCCACTGCGCCTGGCCACAAATGCTATTGAGAGTAATTAAATAAAATTCCAAATCTTGAAATAGTAAAATAAGAAATGTTTTATACCATTATTCTTTTTGTTAACAATAATTTAACCCTTGCAAAATGAAACAATACAAATTGAACACATCACACTTTTCTTCCTGTGACTTTGGCCCTACCCATCTACCCATTCACTTGAAAGAGGCAAAACAATGATAACCAACAGTGAAACAGCATGAACAATTCTACTTGATCCCATCACAGAAAATGAAGCCAGAACATTCTACAACACAAACAGAGGTGCCATCTCTACTGCTTCTAAAGATTTCCTCTTTCATTTCTTGGTCTAGAATGGGGGTTTCTCAGCCTCAGCACTAGTGACATTATGGGCCAGATAATTCTTCATTGTCGTGTCCTGTCCTGTGCACTATAGGATGTTTAGCAGCATCCCTGGTCTCTACACACTATATACCAGTAGCATCCCACAGCCAGATGTAAGAACCAAAAATGTCTGTAGACATTGCCAAATTCCCCCCACAGGGAAAAGCCGTCTCCAGTTGAGAACTAGTAACTTAGGTGAGTAATGATCACTGACACATGCTGCGAGTCAAATTAACATAGAACTTCTGGCTGGGCGCAGTGGCTCACGCCTGTAATCCCAAGACTTTGAGAGGCCGAGGCAGGTGGATTACGAGGTCAAGAGATCGAGACCATCCTGGCCAACATGGTGAAACCCCATTTCTACTAAAAATACAAAAATTAGCTGGGCGTGGTGGTGCGCACCTGTAGTATTAGCTACTCGGGAGGCTGAGGCAGGAGAATCACTTGAACCCAGGAGGTGGAGGTTGCAGCGAGCCGAGATTGCGCCATTGCACTCCAGGTGGGCAACAAGAGCAAAACTCCGTCTCAAAGAAAAAGAGACCTTTGATGCATGCCCCATCTTGCTAGAGATGATAGATTTAGTACAAACTGGAAAATGTCCACCAGTATTTTTCTTTGTAAGCACTGTCAGTGAAGTGACTTTCCTTTTCATTTAACTCATGAGGATAATTTTTTTTTTTTTGAGACGGAGTCTCGCGCCGTCGCCCAGGCTGGAGTGCAGTGGCACGATCAACGCTCACTGCAAGCTCCGCCACCTCCCGGGTTCATGCCATTCTCCTGCCTCAGCCTCCCAAGAAGCTGGGACTACAGATGCCCGCCACCGCGCCCGGCTAATTTTTTTGTATTTTCAGTAGAGACGGGGTTTCACCGTGTCAGCCAGGATGGTCTCGATTTCCTGACCTCGTGATCTGCACGCCTCGGCCTCCCAAAGTGCTGGGATTACAGGCGTGAGCCACTGCGCCCGGCCAACGATATTTTTGTTTTAAAGAGTCTGATCAATCATTATGTTTATTTGTGCTGAGCTCTTTGAAGCAGACTAGATTTTCCTTCAAAAGAATATTTATGATCAATCAAATTTCCCGAGAAGAAAGGGAAACAATGAATTTAAACTAAAATGTAATTTGTGCTTTATATGCCTAAGAATATTCTAAAAAAAGATTCTCCTACTTTCCACCTACCTAAAAATATTTACGTTTCAAAAAAGGTATATTTTAGTAGAATCTTGTAAAGAAGCTTTCATACTGAATAGCACTTAAAAAAAAAAAGCAACCAGAAGCTATACTCACAATGAAGTCTAGTCTGAGTGAGAGAAAATATTAAGGTAAAAAGAAATTGAAGATGTGTCTGGTGGCAATATATATATACACACACACACACACATATATATATACACACACACACACACATGTATATATACACACACACACATATATATACACACACACACATTATATACACACACACACATATATACACACACACACATATATATACACACACACACACATATATACACACACACACATATATATATACACACACACACATATATATACACACATATGTATACACACACATATATAACATAAATCTGGATAAATTGTGGGGTATTATTTTGAAATTACTGTAAATGAAACTGAATTTCTATACAAATATTTTATTTCTTTTAAAATGATTTATTTATTATTTTTTGTATACTTGATCACTGTTGGAAAATATACAACTATTTCATAACCATTCTTACATTGTGACCTCTAACAGTCTAAATTCCATTGCTTTCGGAATAATGCTACACTCGCCACTTCTTCTTTAATCCACCCTATAACGTTGTTGAAAGTGAAGGCAGCACATTAGCACTTTCTTTTTTCCAGAAATGATTCAGATTTCCCTAAATCAGGGCTTAAATCAGAAGAACTTTGTAGTATAAATGTATACATGTCTGTAGTCTGGTAGAATTTGTTTGCCCACTTAAAAAAAAAAACAAAACAGTCTTCTTACTATTTCTAATGAGAGACAGCTTTTCTCTTTCACAATATCCTGATTTAAGACCTGTGACACACACCAGGTAGCCCATTTTCATGATCACAAATCCTGTAATAATAACACAGCAGCTGGACTTTCAGTCTGCAGCATGAAAATGATCAATGGCATCTGAAGGTAGCACTGACTCTTGGAGAGAGAGGTTTTCCCATAAAGTTTGCGCTATTAAGACTAACTAGCTTCCAACAGTCTTGGGTTTAATCATACTCTTTGACTATGTACAAAGCATGACTACAAACAATGAGGTTGTTGTTGTTTTCCTTGACAAAGTATCTTTTGTATGAACCAGTTGCATCAGCATTTGTTTTCACATCTTGAGATTCTATAAAGAACTAGGGACATATTATTCCTCCTCCATTATCTGCAAACTATTTCTCCCACCCTGACACAGAGCTTAGCCAGGAAAATGCTGGATACAAGTGATTTTATGCAGGCTCCCTAGCAAGTTAACCCAACAGAACCATGGCTGCCACAAAACCATGCCTAATTATCTTTTAGAGGAACATTTAAAGACTTATCAGCAGTCAAACCTCAGGTTGGTAGCTCCATCCAAACTTTGGTCATCTGGTCATCATGAATTCTGTCTGTTAAAACTACTTTTTTTTTTTTTTTTTTTTGAGATGGAGTCTCACTCTGTCGCCCAGGCTGGAGTGCAGTGGCATGATCTCGGCTCACTGCAACCACTGTCTCCTGGGTTCAAGCGATTCTCCTGCCTCAGCCTCCTGAGTAGCTGGGATTACAGGTGCCTGCCACCACCACGCCCAGCTGATTTTTGTATGTTTAGTAGAGACGAGGTTTCACCATGTTGATCAGGCTGGTCTCGAACTCCTGACCTCATCATCCGCGTGCCTCGGCCTCCCAAAGTGCTGGGATTAGAAGCATGAGCTGCTGTGCCTGGCCATCTGTTGAAACTTATATGTGACCAATGTTGAGAAGAGTTTGGAGATCTTCAGTGGTTAAAAATATATATGTATCTTGATGCTACCGAGACTTATCTGGGCCATAAATGTGTTTAATGTCAGGAAACACATAGCTGTGGTTAACCTCAGGAAACATAGCAGTGTAATTAACCCAAGGTGCCCAGAACTGATCTCTCAGCAGCCAGAACTCATGATGGCAAAACTCACAGCCGAGTGTTGTGGTATATTGTGATAGTTTCCTTTCTGTTTTGGGAGGGAGGTGGAGGGAGTTCTTTTTTCTTGATGATAATTATTACTTCCTTTCATTACTGAGTTTTCTTTGTATCTATTGTCAATTCTTCCCACACGATCCAATTAACTCTCAGTACAGTTCTCCACAAGGGAAATCACATCAAGTAATCTACCAGTTCTTGTTTATTTTGCTTGGACACATCTATCCCAGGGATGGCCCTTCTTCCCTCTGTGCTGGTTGCTCCTTGGCCAATTGCATGGCTGTCATCCTGGACTCCCCTTTGCTGTCATCCTTGGGATTTCCTTTCCTTCTCTTGGATCACGTTCTCTGATTCTATGATCTCTTAGTTTTCTGGTTCTTTGCTCTTTCTCTTATTTAGGTAGATCACATCCTCCGGAAGTTGCTTTAGGTTAGAAACACAGTACAATGGGAGAGGATGATGGTTATGGCAGTCCTCAACATGCTGGGCTCTGAAGTCACAATGCTCCAATCTGGATTGATAAGTGCATTCTTTTCCTATTGCTGCTGTAACAAATTACTACAAAGTTAGCGGCTTAAGACTCCACAATTTATTAGCAACAGTTCTGTGGGCCAGAAGTCTAAAATGAGTTTCACTGGGCTAAAATCAAAGCATTGACATTCTTTTCTGGTGTCTGTAGGAGAGAATCAATTTTCTTGCCTTTTCCAACTTCTAGAGGTTACTAGCATTCCTTGGCGTATAGTCCCCATCTATCTTCAAAGTTAGAGCAATGGCTGGTTGAGTCTTATATTGCATCACTGTGACACTGACTCTTCGGTCTGTCTTCTACATTTTAAGGAACTTTGTAATTACATTGGGCCCACCTGAATAATCTAGGATAATTTCCTCTTTTTTTTTGTTTTTATTTTTTTGAGACAGAGTCTTGCTCTGTTGCCCAGGCTGGAGTGCAGTGGCATGATTTCAGCTCACTGCAACCTCTGCCTCCTGGGTTCAAGTGATTCTCCTGCCTCAGCCTCCCGAGTAGCTGGGATTACACACACCCACCACCACGCCTGGCTAATTTTTGTATTTTTAGTAGAGATGGGGTTTCACCATATTGGCCAGGCTGGTCTTGAACTCCTAACCTCGTGATCCACCTTCCTCGGCCTCCCAAAGTGCTGGGATTACAGGCGTGAGCCACTGCACCTGGCCCGATTGTTTTGTTGTTGTTTTTTACTTTGGTTTCTATTTCTTTATTTTTTTGCTATTCCTTTTGAGAGATTTCCTTAACCTTTCTATTGAGTTTGTTATTTCTGTCATATTTTATTTTCTATGAAAGATTTTATTCTCTCAATATTCCATTATTTTTTATAGTACCATGTTCTTATTTATTGGATGCAATATGCTCTTATTCTCCAATGACAATTTTTACACTCGATCTTAGCCAAAAGGCTGAGAAGCGATCTAATGATAGTTTTTAAAAGGGCGGTTTCTTTTCTAGATATGGTTTCTGTTTCTCCAGATTGCTATTTGTTTTTGTCTTCAATTTTAGAGGCCTTCTTCAGATGTTTGGTATGTTGGTTGTATGCTCATGATTAAAGGTACGCTTGCTGGATGGGGCGCGGTGGCTCATGCCTGTAATCCCAGCACTTTGGGAGGCCGAGGCGGGTGAATCACAAGGTCAGGAGTTCGAGAGCAGTCTGGCCAACATGGTAAAACCCTGTCTGTACTAAAAATACAAAAATTAGCCAGGTGTGGTGGCGGGCACCTGTAATCCCAGCTACTTGGGAGGCCGAGGCAGGAGAATCGCTGGAAACCGGAAGGCGGAGCTTGCTGTGAGCTGAGATTGTGCCACTGCACTCCAGCCTGGGCAACAAGAGCAAAACTCAGTCTCAAAAAAAAAAAAAAAAAAAAAAAAGTGCACTTGCAACCATCATGTTCAGTTGAATTCAAAGAAAACCAATTCATATTACGTAGTGTAAACTAAAATAGTTAACAAATTATATCCTAAAAACAAGGTCTGTTGGTTAAATGTTGTGTGCCCTAGGTTTTAAAATGACAACATCTAAATACAATTTCTGCTTTTAAATTTGTTAAGCTAAATATGTATTGGTTCTTTTATTTTAGAATCCTTAAAGCATCTTAAACAGTTCTTTTTTTCCAAGAGAAATTACAAATAACATTTCTGTCAAGTGGTACTAGTGTAAAGCCACCTTTCTTATATTTATGGTTTTGGTTTTTCAGTTTTACACACAATAATACTCACTGTCTTACTATCAGAAAATTATTTTGACCAAGATTTATTATTCAACTTCATAGGTTAGGAAAGAGATGCTAATTCTTTCTCCCTATGTTTTCTTTGTTATTATTCTCTTGCCCTCTATATATACTGGCCTCTAATGTATACTGTAAAATCATTATGTTGTTGAGATCACTTCATTATGATTTATGTAACAGAGTATCTCACCTCTTTCTTGCTGTATTGCCCAGGATGGAGTCCAATGGTGCGATCTTCACTCACTGCAAATTCCACTTCCTGGGTTCAAGTGATTTTCCTGCCTCAGCCTCCTGAGTACCTGGGACTATAGGCACATGCCCACCAGGCCTGGCTAATTTTTGTATTTTTTGTAGAGATAGGGTTTTGCCACGTTGGCTGGGTTTGTCTGGAACTCCTGGCCTCAAGTGATCCACCTGTCTCGGCCTCCCAAAGTGCTGGGATTACAGGCGTGAGCCACTGCACCCAGCTGAGCGTCTCACCTCTTTCATACTGTTTGCTGAACAGTTTTCAGTTTGTCAAAAAAAAAGTGGGAGTTTGCTACTGGATGGAGCTCTGAGTGAGTGGAGGTGGGCATAGGGGCAGTAGCTTGCCAACTTTGAGTTTCACTGCAGGATGATCTGGGTGGGCTGTTTGGGAATTCCCAGTTTTGGTATCTTTTGTTATTTGCATTTGGGCCAGATTCCCCAGAAAAGTCTTCTGGACTCCTGTGTGGAGGGTAAATTTCTGGGAACAGAGAGGGGTAGGAGGTCTGGGAGTCTCACATTTAGCATCTTTACAGTCTCAATCTCTTGTTTGTGGTATGATACCCACATTCTCACATGTGCTTCTAGGTTTCTAGGCCCCTAAGCCTTCTGTTGTACCCTCTGCAGAGAATAAACTTTCAGACTTCTGTTGGGGGTCAGGGAGGAGGTTCAGGGACCAGCTAAAGCTCTCTTTCATTCTTTCCCACTTCCAGAGGCACCTGGGTTTAATATGTGATCCTTTTGGAGTATTCTTTTGTATAGTTAGGGTTTATCCTCAGTTTTTTCCACTGCTGCCTTAGGATTTAGTGTTTTCTGAATTCTTGTGGAATTATGCCTTAAACAAATGCCTTAGTTTACTTTTAGTTGAGTTTCAGGAGGCAGTATAATTGGATATATATTCAATTTTTACCCGGGAATTTACTTTTACTTTTGAAACACTTTTTTTCCTAATACAAACAAGTCAGATATCCTAATAATTCTAAGTATAACATCACTACTATTTATAGTTGAGTCATTTATTTAAGAACATGTGAAGAGTACCTCCATCCTCCATGCCTGGCAGGACCAAGCACTGGGGATAGAGTGATGAACAAGACAGCTGAGTTCCTTGCTCTTATGGAGGTCATAGGTTACTGACTATTCAATAACAATTCCTCCCTGACTCCACCTTTGCTTCTAGAGCTCCCCATTGGCCAGCCAAGATCTTGACCATCCTTGCATCAGCTCCCTATCCTTTCCACAGCCACGCTCTGAGGATTTATATGCTTTAAATACCCACATGGTGAATCCAGTTTTCCATCTTTGGTTCCATGTAAATTTCAGGCCAGCTGGCTCTAGTCAGGAATTCTTTCCCCATCGAGCTCTCTCCTCCCCTCTTCCCTACCAATGTTTGTTGACTCCTTAGTTTGGCCAGGGAGGCCAAGGGGCATGTGAGGTACCCCAAGCTGAACGTTCCTGCTGAATATGCAGCCTGTACTCTGAATCCTGACGCAGAGTCTGACCCACCCTCCTCTTTGTTGCAGGTCAGAGATGTTGTCATCGCTGCAAGTGTTGCAGGAATGGGCTTGGCAGCCATGGGCCTTATTGGAGTCATGTTCTCAAGAAACAAGCGACAAAAGCAATAACTGAAAAAGACTGTCCTGTCAGCGATGACTTTATACATCAAGGGGATCTTGTTTTGCTAGAGTTTGGGGTTTGGTTTGTGGATTTCATTGTGATTTATAATAAGGCTTATTTTCACAGAATAAAATAAAGTACAACGAGGGAGGATTTTATTGGGGGAAATGCAGCAAGAACTGCCTGGTGTGAATTCTGTTCAGGGAACAGCCGGGCTCTCTTCCTGGCCAGGGTTTTCTTTCATTTTCTTTTTGCGTGCTGTGTTCTTTGCATTGCAGCAAGCAGGGTCCAGCTCCAGTTATCTCAACTAGAGGGCGTTTCTGGTAGTCAGAATACATGTGGGGCGGAAGGGAGACAGACAGAGGTAATACACAAGAATAGAAACCAGCAGACAGCTGGGACTCTTGGCCTGGAACTAGATCTGAGATGGCCTCTGAGACTCAGCAGCTGGAGTCCGTAGATGCTCAGCCGAGTTGAAAAAAAAAAGTCCTTGGCTATCAGGAAATTTCGTATAGGTGCTTGCCAATCTTACTAAAATTTCCGTTATTTTCCTCTGCTCCACACGTCTTCCCTCCGCCTATGTTGCTTCCATCTCCTTAGCACTCCTGCTTCCTCACCGCTTCTGCTTGCCATGATCCCCAAGTCTCTGACCCACATTCCTGCCTGCTCTTCTCCCACATCTGCTCAGATTCTTTCCCTGCGGTCTGTCTGCGGGTGCACGCTCCCAGTGCCACCCCCAGGAGATAATCTGATAGGCTCAGTTCGCCGGCTAACTCAACTTTCCCATTGGCTACCTTTGGGTCAGGTGATCTCCACTAGCTGTATCACCTATGCCTGATGGTGGGTCACAGGGTGCAAATGTTGCTTGAGAGCTTAGTGGGTTAGGGATGTGGCTGGGCTCATGGCTGACATCCCTGCTGCTGACTCCTTACGGGTCAGGCTGGGAGAAGGTGCCATGTTGTGTGGATGGTCATTTGAGGTCTTGCAGCTGTTGCTCGCTGGGCTTGGCAGGTGTTCAAAGTGACCATTTTTCTGAAGTGCTTTTTTTCGAGTATTCCTCAGACGTACTCCCCTGGGGCCGACGGTCCTTCCTTCCACAGGGTGATGCTTCCCTACTTGCTTGTGAATGTTTCCTTCATCTCCGGGTTGTCTGGGGACGGTTCTGTCTGTTGGAGGCCTGGGCAGGATTTACAAAGGGCTCCATGCCAGCTCCTTCCTGCTGGGTCCACATCTGGTGTAGGGTAAACACCTGCCCATTTAGTCCTAGTGTTGGTAGAAGAATCATTTTCTTTCAGTACAGTCTCCTTTTTTTTTTTTTTTTTTGTCCCAGCTCTTTAGATGTAGCACTTAATGCCAGTTCTCAAGCTCCCCAAACTTAAGGGACACAGGTCAATAAGCAGTAGGTCTTTGGAAGCTCGCTGTCTCACATGGTATAAGGTGAGGGGGACACAAAGAATGTAAACCTCCAAATTAAGTATGGGGGAAAAAAGAATGAGAAAACAAACACAAAAAGGCGAAACAGAAACACCTGGTTCAGTTAAAAACAACAACAAAACAAAACAAAACAAAAAAACCCAAAACCAAACCACACAATAAATGAGAAAAAAATTACATAAAACAGATGACATGTATAGAAATAAAAAAATAGAATGGAGGAACTAATTCCAAATTTATAAGTAAACCTAAGTGGACTAAATTTGCAAAGTAAAAGACAAACATTACACTGGATTAAAAAAACAAATCCAGGGAATACAGTTTACAGCTGATATATTCAAAACATAAAAACACAGATAAAATATAAATAAAATCGGTACGGTGGTGTCTACCTGTAATCCCAGCTAGTTGGGAGGCTGAGGTAGGAAGATCCCTTGAGTCTAGGAGTTAGAGAACAGCTTGTGCAACATAACGAGGCTGCCTAAAAAATATATATATATATAATACCCATATATGTATATATATATGTGTGTATATATACATATATGTATACACACACACACACACACACACACACACAAAGACTGAAATGGAAATGATAGACATTTTGCGTGTCAACTGGTCTGATGTGTTAAAAAGTTATCCAGGAGAAAAATCGGGGGTATGTGAAAGCTGCCCTAGATAGAAATGTTACATGCAAAACAAGTAAATGTGAAAACTATAAGAGCTATCTGGGATAATTGGAACATTTTAAATAGAGACTGGATATTAAAGAATATTAAGGAATTATTTACTTTATTAAGTGTGATAATGGCATTAGGCTTATGCAAACACATGCCCTAATTAAAAAAAAAATGCAGATAAAGCAAATGTGGCAAAGTAATAAGTTTTTAATTGCGACAGTGGGTACATGGTAGGTGGGTAGTTATTGCACTATACTAGATTTTCCGGTACTTTTTGTGTGCCAAAAAACTTAACAAACATCTTTAATAATATCTGAAATTGTCGGGCACTGTGGCTCATGCTTGTAATTCCAGCACTTTGGGAGGCCGAGGCAGGCAGATTACCTGAGGTCGGGAGTTTGAGACCAGCCTGACCAACATGGAGAAACCCTATCTCTACTAAAAATGCAAAATTAGCCGGGCATGATGGCGCACACCTGTGATCCCAGCTACTCAGGAGGCTCAGGCAGGAGAATCACTTGAACCGGGAAGGCGGAGGTTGCAGTGAGCTGAGATGGCGCCATTGCCCTCCAGCCTGGACAACAAGAGCAAGATTCCGTCTAAAAAAAAAAAAATCTGAAATTTGAACTTGAGATTTGAAATAAGACTTCTAAACCAACTTTAATAAATCATTTAATTTAAAAATTAGAAGAATAAAAACGGTATGCCAGGTAAATACAAAGAACTGGTGTACTAACTAAAAGTTGGTGTAGTTGTGTTGATATCAGAAAATATAGGCTTTAAAGCAAGTTATTAGTAGACAGAAGACAAAAAGGTTCTGATAAAAGTTTTAATTCACTAGAAATATGTAACTTGCTTGCATTTAATAAACCTCAAAATAATGAAATTTTTGACTGATTGCAAAGAGGAATTCATCATCTGCTGTTTAAAACAGAATACCTAAAAGTGGGTAATTAATAAGAAATGATTTGACTTCTTATAGTTCTGGAGGCTGAGAAGTCCAAGGTTAAGGGGGTGCATCTGGTGAGGGCCTTCTTGTTGGTAGAGACTCTCTACAGAGTCTGGAGGCAGCACAGGGCATCACATAGTGAGGAGGCTGAGTGTGCTAGCTCAGGTCTCTCTTCCTCTTTTTATAAAACCACCAGTCCCATTCCTGTGATAAACCACTAATTCGTTAACTCATTAATCCATGAATGGGTTAATCCATTCATGAGGGCAGAGCCTTTATGATCCCACCACCAATTAGAGGCTCTCCTCTCCTCTCCTCTCCTCCCCTCCCCTCCCCTCTCCTCTCTTCTCCCTCTCTCTTTCCCTTCCTTCCTCTCTCCCTTCCTTCCTTCCTTCCTTCCTTCCTTCCTTCCTTCCTTCCTTCCTCCCTCCCGCTCTCCCTCCCTCCCTCCCTTCTTTCTTTCTCTTTCTTTCTTTCTTTCTTTCTTTCTTTCTTTCTTTCTTTCTTTCTTTCTTTCTTTCTTTCTTTCTTTCTTTTCTTTCTTTCTTTTCTTTCTTTCTTTCTCCTTCCTTCCTTCCTTTCTCTCTCTTTCTTTCTCTTTTTTCTTTCTTTCTTTGTCTCTCTTTTTTCTTCCTTTTTCTTCCTTTCTTTCTCTTCCTCTCTCTTCCTTCCTTTTCTTCCCTCCCTCCCTTCCTCCCTCCGTTCCTCCCTTTTCTTCTTCTTCTCTCTCTTTCTTTTCTTCCTTCTTCTCTTTTTCTCTCTTCCTTCTTTCCTTCCTTCCCCTCCCTCCCTCCTTCCTTCCTTCCTGCCTTTCTTCTTTCTTTCTTCTTTCTCTTTCTTCCTTTCTTTCTCTTCCTTTTTCTTTCTCTTTCTTTTTCTTTCTTCCTTCCTTCTCCTTCTCCTCCTCCTCTTCTTCTTCCTTTCTCTTTCTCTCTCTCATTCTTTTTTTCTTCCTTTCTCTCTCTCTTTTATTCCTTCCTTCCTCTCTTTCTCGTTCTTTCTTTGCTTTCTCTTTCTTTTTTCCTTCCTTCCTTCTTTCCTTCCTTCCCCTCCCTCCCTCCATTCCTTCCTTCCTTCTTTCCTTCCTTCCTTTCTCTTTCTTTCTCTCTCCCTTTCTTTCTTCTTTTTTCTTCCTTCCTTTCTTTCTCTTCCTTCCTTTTCTTTTTCTTCTTCTTTCTTTCTCTCTTTCTTTTCTTCCTTTCTTTCTCTGTTTTCTTCCTTCCTTCCTCTCTTTCTCTCTCCCTTCCTTCCTTCCTTCCCCTCCCTTCCTTCCTCTTTCTTTCTTTCCTTCTTTCTTTCTTTCTTTCTTTCTTTCTTTCTTTCTTTCTTTCTTTCTTTCTTTCTTTCTTTCTCTTTCCTTCTCTCTCTTTCTCTTTCTTCCTCTTTTTTTTTGAGACGGAGTCTTGCTCTGCCGCCCAGGCTGGAGTGCAGTGGCCGGCTCTCAGCTCACTGCAAGCTCCGCCTCCCGGGTTCACGCCATTCTCCTGTCTCAGCCTCCCGAGTAGCTGGGACTACAGGCGCCCGCCTCGTCGCCCGGCTAGTTTTTT
>NW_016807521.1:417162-421984 GCF_001698545.2 Rhinopithecus bieti | reverse complement strand
ACGACCTACCCACACGAGAATATGCCTCTCGCAAAGGATCTCCTTCATCCCTCCCCAGAAGAGGAGAAGAGGAAACACAAGAAGAAACGCCTGGTGCAGAGCCCCAATTCCTACTTCATGGATGTGAAATGCCCAGGATGCTATAAAATCACCACGGTCTTTAGCCATGCACAAACGGTAGTTTTGTGTGTTGGCTGCTCCACTGTCCTCTGCCAGCCTACAGGAGGAAAAGCAAGGCTTACAGAAGGATGTTCCTTTAGGAGGAAGCAGCACTAAAGGCACTCTGAATCAAGATGAGTGGGAAACCATCTCAATTAACACATTTTGGATTTAAAAAAAAAAGAAAAAAAAAGAATCTCACTCTGTCACCGAGGCTGGAGTATAGTGGTGGGATCTCAGCTTACTGCAACCTCCGCCTCCTGGGTTCAAGCAATTCTCCTGTCTCAGCCTCCTGAAAAGGTGGGATTACAGGCATATGCCACCACGCTCTGCTAATTTTTCTATTTTTGGTAGAGATGGGGTTTTATCATGTTGGCCAGGCTGATCTTGAACTCCTGACCCCAGGTGATTTGCCCACCTCGGCCTCCCAAAGTGTTGGGATTACAGGCATAAGCCGCCACATCCTGCCAAAAGCCCCATCTTTCAATACTGCCACATTTGGGATTAAGTTTCAACATGAATTTTGGAGAGGACAAACAACATCATAGTGGGAGATCGAAATACACCTTTCTAAGGAACTGATGAATGAAGGAAACAAAAGTCTATAAAGACATAGAAAATTTACCAACAAACTTACTTAATGACCATATATAATATAATTGTGGAATACAGATTCTTTTCAATTGCACACCATGGAATATTTATGAGAGCTGAGCATAGCTTGGGTCTTAAAGTAAGACAACAAATTTTAGATTAGTAACATAGAAATAATCTTCTTTAACGGTAAAGCCATTAAATCAGGAATCAATAGCAAGAGATAACAAGAAAACCCTATACTTTCAGGAATGCTGGATACGTTATGAGTCAAAAAAAAGAAAACGAATGGGAGTTAGATAATATTTAGGGCTGAATGATAACAAAAATACTAGATATCAATATTTGGACCATGCAGCTAAAGGGGTGCTTAGAAAAAACTTTGTAGTGTAAATCCTTACCTTAAGAAAGAAAGAGGTGACTGGGCATGGTGGCTTATGCCTGTAATCCCAGCACTTTGCGAGGCTGAGGTAGGAGGATCGCTTGAGGCTAGGAGTTCAACCTAGCCTGGAGAAAAGAAAAGAAAAAGAGAAAGAAAGCAAAAGAAAGAAGAGAAAGAAAGAAAGGAGAAGTGCAAGTTAAGGAGTTAATTATCCAATTTAAGAAGACAGAAAAAGGGGAAGACAGTACAAAGATATGAGCAAAAGAAATGAAGAAAAACAAGCATATAAAAGAGAGAAGCCACAGCAAATGATTTAGGAGTAAAAAAAGAGAACATAACTCTAAATGCTACAGAGATTAAACCAGCAAAAACAAATATTGATAAATAATTACAAAAAATTGGAAAATTTTGATGGAATTGATACATTCCAAGAAAAGTGTCATCAAAATTGAACCAAGAATAAATTTAAAAATCTAAGGAGTACTTTACTCATTAAAGGATAAATCAGTAGTTAACACTTTTCCCACAAAGAAATGGTGTGCCTGGATGGTTGTATAGGTGAGTTTTACCAGGGATTATGGTAACAAATGAGTGAGACCTCTTTGGAGAAAATATTGAGGGACATTAAAGAAGACCTCATAAATGGAGAGAGATATATCATTCATGGATAGGAAGCCTCAACAGCATAAGTAGGTCAGTTTCTTTCAAAATTCACCTATAGATTCAATGTGGTTCCAAACCAAATCCCAAAAAGGTCTTTCCTGGAATTGGAAGCCAGATTCAGAAATGTATTTGGAAAAGTAAAGAGGCAGGGTCAGCTATTTCATTAACAACAAAGGAATATCAGCAGGGAGACTTGTGTTATTATTAAGGCTTATTATAAATTATTATTGTGATCAAGATAGTGTATTTTTGGTGCAGAGATAGTTCAGTTGGCCAATGGATTGAGCCAAATTTCCAAAACAGACTCACAAATAAATGAAACCGTAATTTACAACAGAGACTGTATTGCAGATCATGGGGGGAAAGGATGAACTATTCAGGGATTGGCAAACTTTTTTGGTAAGGGCTAGACAGTAAGTGTTTTAGGCTTTATGTGGTCTTTACAGTGTCTGTTGTAACTGGTCACCTCTGCTGTGGTAATGTAAGAGCAGCTATAGAAAATACTGTATATGAACAAATGATCATGGATATGTTCTAATAAAACTTTATGTGCATTGAGATTTAAATTTCATATACTTTTCATGGGTCATGAGTTACTAGCGTTCTTCTGATTTTTCTCATCCATTTAAAATGCAGAAAACATTATTAGCTACTGGGCTGTACAAAAACGGGTGAAGGAGACCAGGCATGGTGGTTCATACCTGTAATCCGAGCACTTTGGGAAGCTGAGGCAGGAGGATCATTTGAGCTGGGCAACATAGCGAGACCCAGTGTCTATTATAAACAAACAAACAAAAAAAAAACAGGTGAAGGGCTGCATTTGCCTGTGGGCTATAGTTTGTTGATCCCTAACTAGTAAATGGTATTCACATATAACCACATGGACTTTGCACTGCACAGAATAAGTCAGTTTGGGGAGAATTTCAGACTTATGTGTGAAAGACAAATGTCAATTTTATTTTATTTTTATTTTATTTTTGAGACAGAGTCTCGCTCTGTTGCCTAGGCTGGAGTGCAGTGGCATGATCTCAGCTCACTGCAACCTCTGCCCCTTGGGTTCAAACGATTCTTATGTCTCAGCCTCCTGAGTAGCTGGGATTACAGGTGTGCACCACCATGCCCAGCTAATTTTTGTACTTTTAGTAGAGATGGGTTTCACCATGTTGGCCAGGCTGGTCTCGAACTCTTGACCTCAGGTAATCCACCAACCTCGTCCTCCCAAAGTGCTGGGATTACAGGTGTGAGCCACTGTGCCTGGCCAAATGTCAATTTTTAGAAGCAAACACAGGAGAACATCTTTATGACCTTACTGTAGTTCATAAGCACAAAAAATAAAGACAAAAAGTAAGGTACAAAGAGATAAATTTGATTATATCAGATAAGAACATCTGTGTATCAAAACACACCATTAAGCCAATGAAAAGGCAAGCCAACTCTGGGACAAGATATAATAGTTGTAATCCAACTGACAAAGGATTAATATCTGGTATACATAAAGAACTTGGCTGGGCTCAGTGGCTCACGACTATAATCCCAGCACTTTGGGAGGCCAAGGTCGGAGGATCACCTGAGTTCAGGAGTTCGAGACCAGCCTGGCCAACATGGTGAAACCCCTGTCTCTACTAAAAATGCAAAAATTAGCCGAGCTTGGTGGCATGTACCTGTCATCCCAGCTACTTGGGAGGCTGAGGCAGGAGAATTGCTTGAACCTGGGAGGCGGAGGTTGCAGTGAGCCAAGATTGTGCCACTGCACTCCATCCTGGGTGACAGAGAGAGATTCTGTCTCAAAGGAAAACACAAAACAAAACAAAATGAAACAAAAAACTCATACAAATCAATAAAAAAACCCAACAGAAAAATGGACAAATATATGAATGGGCCCCTCACAGGAAGAGTAAATACACAGGTCCAATACACCTGTGACAAAGCGGAGCCCTTCAGAAGCATTAAAATCTGGTAAGAGCCTATGTGATAGCTGCAGTGTTGACAAATATTCAAAAAGTTGTTGAGCAATCGCAACTCTTGTATACCGCTGGTGGGAAGCTTCATTTTGCCTTCTTTTTCTTTTCTTTTCTTTTTTTTTATTATACTTTAAGTTCTAGGGTACATGTGCACAACGTGCAGGTTTGTTACATATGTATACATGTGCCATGTTGGTGTGCTGCACCCATTAACTCGTTATTTACATTAGGTATATCTCCTAATGCTATCCCTCCCCTCTCCCCCCTCCCCAAATAGGCCCCAGTGTGTGATGTTCCCCTTCCCAAGTCCAAGTGATCTCATTGTTCAGTTCCCACGTATGAGTGAGAACATGCGGTATTTGGTTTTCTGTTCTTGCGATAGTTTGCTGAGAATGATGGTTTCCAGCTTCATCCATGTCCCTACAAAGGACACGAACTCATCCTTTTTTATGGCTGCATAGTATTCCATGGTGTATATGTGCCACATTTTCTTAATCCATGGTGTATATGTGCCACATTTCCTGTCAACAATCACTGGGGTTGTATATAGTCCATTCTCACACTGCTATGAAGGAATACCCAAGACTGGGTAATTTATAAAGGAAAGAGGTTTTATTGACCCACAGTTCTGCATTGCTGGGGGAGGCCTCAGGAAACTTACAATCATGGCAGAAGGCAAAGGAGAAGCAGGCACCTTCTTCACAGGGCAGCAGGATGGAGTGAGTGCAAGCAGGGGAAATGCCAGATTTGTATAAAACCACCAGATTGGCCAGGCGCGGTGGCTCATGCCTGTAATCCCAGCACTTTGGGAGGCTGAGGCAGGTAGATCACGAGGTCAAGAGATCAAGACCATCCTGACCGACATAGTGAAAGCCCATCTCTACTAAAAATACAAAAATTGGCTGGGTTTGGTGGCGCATGCCTGTATTCCCAGCTACTCAGGAGGCTGAATCATGAGAATCGCTTGAACCTGGGAGGTGGAGGTTGCAGTGAGCCAAGATTGCGCCACTGCACTCTAGCCTGGTGACAAGGCAAGACTCCATCCATCTCCAAAAAAAAAAAA
>NW_016807521.1:413426-415970 GCF_001698545.2 Rhinopithecus bieti | reverse complement strand
TTTTTTTTTGAAGACGGGTTCTCACTCTGTCACCCAGGCTGGAGTGCACTGGCATGATCATAGCTTACTATATCCTCGAACTCCTAACTCCTGGGCTCAAACAACTCTCCTGCCTCAGCCTCCCAAAGCACTTGAATGACAGGCATGAGCCAGCTCCCCTGGCCCTTCATGTTTTTTATATTTTGATGGTGACTCACTAAATTGAAGTTAACACTCACTAGAGGGTCACAAGCCAGAGTTGACAGATTGTAGGGTATGACTTTCTTCAGCTTTATTAGAAAAAGAAAAAAAAAAAAACCCATCGAAAAGTGGGCAAAGGATATGAACAGACACTTCTCAAAAGAAGACATTTATACAGCCAACAAACACATGAAAAAATGCTCATCATCACTCACCATCAGAGAAATGCAAATCAAAACCACAATGAGATACCATCTCACACCAGTTAGAATGGCAAGCATTAAAAGTCAGGAAACAACAGGTGCTGGAGAGGATGTGGAGAAATAGGAACACTTTTACACTGTTGGTGGGACTGTAAACTGTTCAACCATTGTGGAAAACAGTGTGGCGATTCCTCAAGGATCTAGAACTAGAAATACCATTTGACCCAGCCATCCCATTACTAGGGATATACCCAAAGGATTATAAATCATGCTGCTATAAAGACACATACACACGTATATTTATTACTGCACTATTCACAATAGCAAAGACTTGGAATCAACCCAAATGTCAATCAGTGACATAATTTTAACAAGAGACACAGCCATAGAGGAACAACAGAAAGCAATGTATTGCAAAAGAGAAAGAACACTCTGAAAGCTAAGTGTAAAAAGAAACAGCCGAAAGTAACTTAGTGCAAAGGTAAAACTCTGAAAGGTACACTCTGAAAGGTACACTCTGAAAGATAAGTCAGAGTGGGCTGATCGGGAGTGAGTCAGCAAAGACTGGCTCTGAGGGGACTCCCTTTATGAGAGTCTTACATGATTATTCATAGGGGTGGGAAGAGGTGTGTTCCCAGTAAGCATGTTCTGGGTGGTCCTCTGGGTGCACGTGAGCAGTTGCTGTACATGCTTGTTCCTGCATCGCATGTCTCATTACCATCTTAAATCTCTACCCAGGGGTGTGTTTTTACTATTATAATGAGCAAAGGGTCATTCTGAGGACAAGCAAAGTTCAAATGCACATGCTCTCTACAGGGGAAAGTCCCCACTCGAGGTAGTTCTGCTTGGATGAGCTTGATGACAATGTGAGTGCTGAGGTTTGTTGTGTTGTTGGTGCGGTCGCTGTGTCCCAGTGAACATGGTTACAGGGCTCATTGTGCTGTTGACAGGGTGGTTGCCATGTCCCAAGTACATGGTCATCTCCTTGATTATCTGTCCTGCCTCAATACCACATAGTTTACTTACTAAATTGTATAATTCAATACCCTTTAGCATATTCACAGAGTTATGAAACTAATACCACAATCAACTTTAAAACCTTCTCATCACCTAAAAAGAAACACTGAACCTGAGTCCCCTGGCCCTTCCATCCCTAAATAATCATTACAATCATGAATTTACTTTGTGTCTCTGTGTGTTTTCCCATTCTTGACAGTTCATATAAATGGAATCATATACTATATGGTTTTTGTGACCAGCTTCCTTCATTTATCATGTTTTCAAGCTTCCTCCATATTTTAGCATGTATCAGTACTTCCTTTTTATGGCTGAATAATATTACATCATACGACTATACTACATTTTGTTATCCGTGAGTTGATGAACATTTGGGTGTGTCACCTTTTGGCAATTATGAATAATGCTGAGTATTAGTCAGGGTTATTAGTCAGGGTTCTTCAGAGAGCCAGAACCAATAGGAGGTTATCTGTCCACCAAGATTTCTTACAAAAAATTAGCTCATGCAGCAGTCACAGAGGCTGAGAAGTCCCACCATTTGCTGTTTGCAGGCTAGGGACCCCGGAGACTCAGGAAAGGCAGTGCTATCATTCTGTCTGCATCAAAAGACCTGGGAACCCAGGGAGCCGATAGTGTAAATCCCAGTCTGAGGGCAGGAGAAGATGAGGTGAGCTGTCTCAACACAAGCAGTGAGGCAGACAAAAAGGGGACGAATTCCTTATTCCTCTGCCTTTGTTCTATTCAAGCACTCAACAGATCGATGCTTCCCACCCACGTAAGGGAGGGTCATCTGCTTTACCCATTCCACCAATTCAAATGCTGATCTCATCTGGAAGCACCTCACAGACATGCCCAGAAATCACACAGCATCTAGGCACCCCATGGCCCTGTCAGATTGACACATCAAATTAACCACCACTGATATGAACCGTGTGGACATCTGTGGACAGGTTTTTGTGGGACACAGGGCTTATTTAAGAAACTGGTTATTTCCGGCCGGGCGCGGTGACTCAAGCCTGTAATCCCAGCACTTTGGGAGGCCGAGACGGGCGGATCACAAGGTCAGGAGATCGAGACCATCCTGGCGAACACAGTGAAACCCCGTCTCTATTAAAAAAAAAAAAATACAAAAAACTAGCCGGGC
>NW_016807521.1:381642-413016 GCF_001698545.2 Rhinopithecus bieti | reverse complement strand
AAAAAAAAAAAAAAAAAAAAAAAAAAGAAACTGGTTATTTCCTATTTCTTCAACTAGGTTTACTGATATCTGAGTGTTTTGTTACTATTTCTAGTGTTTTACACTTACGTTGCAAGTATTCTTCTATACGGATATAAGATTCAATAAAACCCTTATTTATTTATTTATTTATTTATTTATTTATTTATTTATTCTGGGACATAGTCTTGCTCTGTCACCCAGGCTGGAGTGCAGTGGCATGATCTCGAGTCACTGCACCCTCCACCTTCCAGGTTCAAGCGATTCTCGTGCCTCAGCCTCCCAAGCAGCTGGGACTACAGGCACACGCCACCAGGCCCAGCTAATTTTTGTATTTTTAGTAGAGATGGGGTTTCACCATGTTGGCCAGGCTGGTCTCCAACTTCTGACCTCAAGTGATTCACCCGCCTTGGCCTCCCAAAGTGCTGGGATTACGGGCATCAGCCACTGTGCCTGGCCAAAGCCCATTAAAATTATATGTAGCCCAAGATATTCCTGGCATATACACAGAAAGATAACATTGCCTCTAGAAAGGGGAGCTGGGTTGCTGGAGGCTGGAGGTGGGGAGAATGAAGGCTTATCTTTCCTTTTATAGCCTTTTATACAATTAAACAAATATAGAGAGTGTATATGTGAACAAAAATGTAAGTGTTCCAAGCTTCTGTAGGCCTAGAGCTCACCATCTGGCTGGGTGTGACCTGCCCTACCCCGTTCTCTGTTAGTAGAACTTTGACACCTTTCCTGCTCATCATAAACAGTAGGGAGACAGCGAATTCTCAGTCCACCGGCCCTTGATTTGCAGACTCTCCTTTCCTATGGCTCCTGGTCATAATTTCCTGACACTCTGAACAGCTTGGATTTGGTGAAAAGCCCCAAGCGCCAGCATGAGTCCAGTGATGTTCCTTCCCAACTCCACCCTGCACGGTCTGGCTGGTCATTGTGCCAACCCTCCTGAGATCCCTTCAGCGGACCGCATGTGGAAGTCCTCCTGCCCAGGGAAACAGGGGTGTGATGTGGTTGCAAGGGGAGGGCAGGCATAGGATGAACTGAGATTGCCGGACTGGAGGTCCACCCCTAAAAAGATGATGAACAAGCCCAAGTGGGACCGGCCCAGAGGGCTCTGGACAATGGTGCAGGAGATAGTTAGCCAAGCCAACCCCACTGTCTCCCTCAGAAGGAATACTTTGAAGATTGTCCCACTGCAACCCAGAGGAGAATGGAGTGGAGGTGCTGAGAGAGGCCGTCTCCACGGGAGCAAGACCGTGTGGGCTGAGGGAGTAGCTGGTCATGCAGAGCTGCTGTGGCTCTCAAAGAGGTTTCCAGTTCTGGCTCCAGTCCATCTGCATCCCCACAGTAAAGCTCTTTGTTTGTTTGTTTATAGCCTGAAGAAAGTAACTTAATGGTCCTTGCCCCATGCCCCGCAGTGAGGATGCTCAGCTCCCCCCAGCCCCACCCACCCCTTCCTGTCCAGTTTGCTCAGGACCGGACAACTATATGCAGATGTCAGAAGAGATACTTATTTGGAGCTTGGGTAGCATAAGCATGCAGGTGCCTCAAAGCAGCAACCTCTACACACCCAGTAATGGGTTTTGTTTCCATTTGGTGCGGAATGAGTGTTTCTGAACTGTGGGTGAGAGGCAGAAAGAGGAGTGGTTTCCAAACTGCTGTCCTAGCAGCCTCACTCTGTTTCCAGGGTAGAGGAATGTGCCTCCAATAACATGATTTGTCTAGGGCCATGGGGTTTGAGGTTGGTGGAAATGTCCGCCTCTCCTAGCAACCATCATTCCCAATTCGGAGGCCTGAGTCTCAGTCTCTCTGGGGCTCCTCTCTCCTTTTTGAAAATTTCCCCCGTGGTCTCTGTCTCTACATCCTGCCTTGCCCCCACAACCACTGGATCTTGCTTGTTCCACCTGAAACCTGGTGATTGTCAGCTCTGCCCCTGACCACACTGCCACTAAGTCCTTCTCAATCTATACCCTGAGCTCTGATTCCTCTTTTCTCTGACTGATTTTCATGCTCCCTTGCCTACTTGATATGTGCTCTGCCCCGTTTAAAGACGGAAAATTTTACATGAACCTTGGTCTATGTTCTGAAGTAGTTGTATATGGGCTGGGTCACAGGGAAAACGAAACTCAGAGCTAATTTAAAGCTGGACACAGAGTCAGCAACACACAAGACACCATCTTGAAGGAAGGATGGCTTTGGTAAGTTCCCAGAAAGGGTTTTAAAGCTTTGATTTGAGGAACAACCACCCTGTTAGTGGTGACTATGTGTGTTCTCCTTGTTGGTCTACAGCTCTGGCATGGAGGGCACATGGGCACACGCTGAGGTCTGGGGGTCTGGCTCTTTCAGACACCGTGGGAAGGAACCATGGCACTGGGTTATGAGCCCGGAGGGTCCCCAGCCTCAGTTACTGCATGGGGTCTGGTTCTACTGAGCCAAATTTGGATTTATGCTTTTCCAAGCCCTCCTCTGGCCACACTCCCAGTGGCTCCGCTAAGCCTCCTGAAGGCAGGAATGGTGGGCTCAGGGAGAGCAACCCTTGGTTCACCACACAGGCCACCTCCTCCGTCACCCCATTCTCAGTGGGTGGGATAAGCTGGGGAGGGAGGGTCCAGGGAAAGGGCTCCATCTGTGTGGGTGGTGATGGGGGCTGTCAGAAAGGGCTCTGTCTCCCTTGCCTCCAGGCAGGGCCAGTTCCTCTACATTCCCTCCTTCCCTCCAATCCCTTCTTAGGTTCCTTCTTCCTTCAGGCCCAATAGCAGCCACATTTCCCGAGTGCTCAGGGTCCAGATACCACGCTAAACACTTATTTAATCCACACCAGGTAGTTAATAAGCAATCCTATGAAGTAGGCATAATACTGCCAACTTCACAGATGGGGGGAATGATATTCTGGTAAGTATTAGAGAGGGGGCTGCCCAAAAGGCAGAGAGGGAATTTGAACTTATGAGGGTCTGACTCTAAAGCTTCAACTTAAAAAAGAACGAATGTATTTTATTTCAGGAGGAATATGTGAACACATTCACCTTATTTGAAAAACCAAAACTTTAGCCTGGGCAGCATAGTGAGATCCCATCTCTACAGAAAATATTAAAATTAGCCAGGGATAATGGTACGTGCTTATAGTCCTAGCTACTTGGGAGGCTGAGGTGGGAGGATCACTTGAGCTGGGAAGGTTGAGGCTTCCTGCAGTGAGCTGTGATAGTGTCACTGCATTCTAGCCTGGGTGACAAAGTGAGATCACGTGTCAAAAAAAGCCAAAAGCCAAAACCAAAAATGATTAGTATAAAAGCTACTGTCCACTTTGACCATCTTTCCCATCTGTACAGCCTTTCCCCTTGGTACAGCTTGGTGTGTATTCTTTCAAATATTTTCTATGTTTTGCATACATATATGGCTACCTTACAAATATGGGTTTGTTGTAGTTTTGAATTGCATTCCCTGAGGACAATTCAGTTAGGAAATGCTTGAATCTTTTCCTTTATTTACCAGCTATTGGAATAATACGGTGATTCTTTTCTGTCCTCCAAAGATGCCTACTGTTTTTAAAATATATTCTTATGAACACATGGGTTTTAACATATTTGATGTGTTTCAGTCTGTGTACAGTTATTATTATTATTATTTTTGATGCTCAAATTGTCCCTTATTTGGTCAAGTTGACTCTTGACCCCTCTAGTCAAAGGCTTTACTTTTTTTTTTAATTTCAAGATTTTTTGGGGGGAATATGTGGTATTTGGTTACATAAATGAGTACTTTAGTGGTGATTTCTGAGATTTTGGTGTACCCATTATCTGACCAATGTGTAGTCTTTGTTTTTTGTTTTTTTTTTTTTTTTTTTTGAGATGGAGTTTCACTCTGTCGCCCAGGCTGGAGTGCAGGGGCACGATCTCTGCTCACTGCAACTCCTGCCTCCCGGGTTCAAGCAATTCTCGTGCCTCAGCCTCCCAAGTAGGTGGGACTACAGGTGCCTGCCACTATACCTAGCTAATTTTAGTATTTTTAGTAGAGATGGGGTTTCACCATGTTGGCCAGGCTGGTCTCGAACTTCTGACCTCAGGCAATCCGCCCACTTTGGCCTCTCAAAGTGCTGGGATTACAGGCGTGAGCCCCAGTGTGTAGTCTTTTATTCCTCACCCACTCCCACCCTTTTCCCTGAGTCCCCAGAGTCTGTTGTATGATTATTATGCCTTTGCGTCCTCATAGCTTAGCTCCTACTCATGAGTGAGAACATACGATGTTTGGTTTTCCATTCCTGAGTTCCAGTTCCATCCAAGTTGCTTCAAATGAAAGGCTTTACTTTTAACTCTAGCTCCCCACCAGATTCTGAGTTGACTGGCACTCTCGCCGCCCTCAGCAGCAGTTCAATTCCTTTGTGGCCTGGCTCAACTGAGTTAGGGGGAGGAGGGGTGCTGGCTGGCACCATAGCATACTGGAAACAGAACTCTTGTGGCAAGGGCTGTCTGCCAGCTGCCATTCTGGGTGTGGCCAGGGCAACATTCCTCCCACCCATGCACCCTCCAGAGGGGCACTGCCCTACCACCAACTCCAACCACACCCTGCCATCCCTTGCTTTAATTTTAGCCTGAGCTCAGACTTCAGCTGCCCTGGGCTTGCCTAGGACATTCTGGGATGGTTAAAGGCATTAATGTTGGAAACTTTCAGCCCTACCCTTCATTGCTGCTCTTCTACTTACTGGGCAAGTTACCTAACCTTCCTGAGACTCCATGTGCTCATTGTCAAGTGGGGGTAGTGATAGTTTTCACCCAAAGGAGCGGTGTGTCATGTGGGTCAAGTGTCCGCCTGCCTCTGACATGTTGGGCGTTGCAAGTCAGAGCTCTAGAACTCGTAGGAATCACTTGGGCTCAGGCTCATGGCAGGTGGCCCTTAAAGAGGCATTTTAGGCTTCCTTGGGAATCATGCAGTCACTTGCTGACAAAAACATACTCTGTGCGTAAAATGCACTCACATTCAGCCTGGGCACATTACTCCATCCTGTGCTGCACATTCATGAAAATCTCCCTTTTTTTCTTTTTTTTTTTTTTGAGACGGAGTCTTGCTCTGCCACCCAGGCTGGAGTGCAGTGGCCGGCTCTCAGCTCACTGCAAGCTCCGCCTCCCGGGTTCACGCCATTCTCCTGTCTCAGCCTCCCGAGTAGCTGGGACTACAGGCGCCCGCCTCGTCGCCCGGCTAGTTTTTTTGTATTTTTAAGTAGAGACAGGGTTTCACCGTATTAGCCAGGATGGTCTCGATCTCCTGACCTCATGATCCGCCCGTCTCGGCCTCCCAAAGTGCTGGGATTACAGGCTTGAGCCACCGCGCCCGGCCGAAAATCTCCCTTAAAGATACTCTCTTCATCTCCTCCTTGTCCCCTGAAGAGCACTTTTTCAGTCCTGCAACCCCAGTAAATGAAGGTGCTTCCTACACATGTGAGCAGTGCTCCTTCCCTCCTGTTTCCTGCAGGTGATGAGCAGAGGGAATCTGCAGGCTGGGCTGGGGCTCCTTGCAGGTCAGGCCCTAGAATGTTTCCTGCAGATGACTTACCTCTGCCTGTTTCTGGTTTTTCTGTTGCAGCCTAGACCAAGACGAACACTGAGACCTGGAGACCTGATTGAGATTTCTCGCTTTGGCTATGAGCACTGGGCCATCTACGTGGGACATGGCTTTGTGGTCCATCTGGCTCCCCCCAGTAAGGATGGGTTCTCTTTTTAAGCACAAGGGTTGAGATCAAGAATGTGAAGAGATGCACAATTATGTGCTTGTCCTCACTTCAGGGTCTAGCAGAGTAGGCACTCAATACATAATGCTGAATGAATTGTGCTTTTTCCTGCTAGATGTAACAACTGCTATTCTTCTTTTGCAGTAAGTTGGTGGAGAGACTATTGACCTTTACTCCATTATAGAGTGGGGTTCAGTCTGACCAACTCATTGTGCTTGGTGAGCATCCCTCCATGGGATCTCCTATGTATTTGTTGTTCTGGAGGTACAAGCCAGGGTAAGAAGCAGTTACTTCCTTCAGATAGCTTACAACTGAGCGCATCGTACAAAGGAAGGAGCGCGTAGGCCTCCCAGCCCAACAGAACCAGTTTGGAATTGTGACTCCTCTGCTTACAGACTGTGTGCCTTGAGCATGCGTATTCACATCACTAAGTTCAGCTCCACCTTCTACAGAGCAGGGATGAGAATCCCTATGTCCCACCTCATGGAGGGATGAAATGAAGGAAGGTACAGGAAAACACTGGTGCAGGGCCTGGCCAGGGGCTAAAGCAACCTCCCTTTCCATCTGAAGCATCGTGGCATCAAAGAAAATGCCAAAATACTGGAAACTACTCAAGTGCAAGACATCAGGGGATTGGTCAAGTAAAATAGATATACCTGCGTATAATGGAATGCTATGCAGCCATTAAAATAGTTGTAGAGCAGGTGTATATATACACATTATACACATCTATATATACACACATAGATGTATATATATCTACATATATAGATGCTCTGAGTTTCACTTTCCCTGTGACCCAGCCCAAGTTTCTATGTGTATATGTACACATACAGATTTAACTCTTTTTTTTTTTTTTTTTTTTTTTTGAGACGGAGTCTCGCTCTGTCACCAGGCTAGAGTGCAGTGGCGCAATCTCAGTTCACTGCAACCTCTGCCTCCCGGGTTCAAGTGATTCTCCTGCCTCAGCCTCCCAAGTAGCTGGGACTACAGGTACCTGCCACCATGCCTAGCTAATTTTTTGTATTTTTAGTAGAGATGAGGTTTCACCATTTCGGCTAGGATGGTCTCAATCTCTTGACTTCGTGATCCACCCACCTTAACCTCCCAAAGTGTTGGGATTACAGGCGTGAACCACCACGCCCGGCCCGGACTTAATTCTTACAGAGATTGTCATGATGAGTCAGTGACTGCTGACAAATATTTAAGACTTTTGAGAGAATACAGTGCATAACACGTATTATCAATATGACTAATAGGAAGATATGTATATATACACATACAGACTTGGACTGGGTCACCAAGGAAGTGAAACGCAGAACATCTATATATGTAGATATATATGCAACTCTTTTCAAGAGTTATAGAAATATTGATACTTATATATGTATATATACACATATATGTCTATATATAGATGTGTATATAAATGAAATCAAATCAAGTTAGAGAAATTTAAAAGGCTTGTTGCACATACAAAAGAACAGTTTTTGAATCCAGAGGCTTTTTTTTTTTTTTTTTTTTTTTTTTTTTTGAGACGGAGTCTCGCTCTGTCGCCCAGGCTGGAGTGCAGTGGCTGGATCTCAGCTCACTGCAAGCCCGCCTCCCGGGTTTACACCATTCTCCTGCCTCAGCCTCCCGAGTAGCTGGGACTACAGGCGCCTGCCACCGCGCCCGGCTAGATTTTTGTATTTTTTAGTAGAGATGGGGTTTCACCATGTTAGCCAGGATGGTCTTGATCTTGTGACCTCGTGATCCCCCCGTCTCAACCTCCCAAAGTGCTGGGATTACAGGCTTGAGCCACCGCGCCCGGTCGAATCCAGAGACTTTGAACTAAAATGACAAGAAGCTTGATTCACAGCAATTATAGCTCAGTTTACAAAGTTACATAAATGAAGAAGTACATTGTTTTCTGTTGTGATTGACTACAGACTTACATCCTTTTAAGGTAGCAGTGCTGCATAAACTTACTTATTTGTATCTGAGTGGCGAAACTGTGAGGTCATGTTGACATGTGACTTTAAACAATTTGGATATGCCCTGGTTACTAGGTCCAATTACAGGCTATAATAGGCTATAGGTCTACTTCTTCCTTGACGTTTTTGGGTGAGAAAAGCCTGATTGTTGCATTCACAAACAAACATGTAGAGGGCTCAGAATAGTTGGGTAGTCCTAGTGTGAAAGGATTCTGTAAAGTCTGTTTAAGTTCAGTAAAGTTTTCTCATGTTTTATTTACCATGGAAGAAGTTCCTTAGTGCTATTTTTGGTTAGTTAATAGAGTGGAGATGGCTGGGCACAGTGGTTCACGCCTATAATCTCAGCACTTTGGGAGACCAAGGTGGGTGAATCACTTGTGGTCAGGAGTTCAGGACCAGCCTGGCCAACATGGCAAAACCCCATCTCTACTAAAAAAAAATTCAAAACTTAGCTGAGTGTGGTGGTACATGCCTGTAGTCCCAGCTACTTGGGAGGCTGAGTCATGAGAATCACTTGAACCCGGGAGGCAGAGGTTTCAGTAAGCCAAGATTGCACCATTGCACTCCAGTCTGGGTGACAGAGCGAGACTCTTTTCTCAAACAAAACAAAACAAAACAAACCATCAGATCTCATGAGATTCACTTACTATCATTAGAACAGCATGAGGGAAACCGCCCCCATGATCCCATTACCTCTACCTGGTCCCGCTGTTGACATGTGGGGATTACAATTCAAGATGAGATTTTGGGTAGGGACACAGCCAAACTATATCAGGCATGTTCCCAGTGTGTCACTATTCTAAACAGGCTACTGTTAATACTCTCCACAAGCCTTCTGGCATACACAAAAAAAAGAGTGGAGAGGCCAATAAAGAATAACTTGGGTTCCAGGACTTGCAATATCCTGCAAGCCTGAGGAGTCCTCTGAGTTGTCTTTCAGTTACAGATCAAGGAAAATTTGGATATTATTTATTCTTTCTGGGCACAGAAATATTCCTTTTTTAGATAAATTATGACCTAGATAACAAACCATCTCTTATGAAAGTTGAAGCTTATCTTGAGAGGTCTTATACCCCTTATAGGCTAGTTGTTATAAGAGATATGTTGCCGGGCGCGGTGGCTCAAGCCTGTAATCCCAGCACTTTGGGAGGCCGAGACGGGCGGATCACGAGGTCAGGAGATCGAGACCATCCTGGCTAACCCGGTGAAACCCCGTCTCTACTAAAAAATACAAAAAACTAGCTGGGCGAGGTGGCGGGCGCCTGTAGTCCCAGCTACTCAGGAGGCTGAGGCAGGAGAATGGCGTAAACCCAGGAGGCGGAGCTTGCAGTGAGCTGAGATCCGGCCACTGCACTCCAGCCTGGGCGACAGAGCGAGACTCCGCCTCAAAAAAAAAAAAAAAAAAAAGAGATATGTTGAGTAAATTTCTGAGTCCTCTTTAGATGAGGAACACAGAAACAAATCATCTACATACTGCATTTCTGGGAAATTTCAGGGGTTTTAAATTTTTATGTAAAACTTGTGAAAAGTATAAGGGAGCCTCAATAATACTATCCAAGTATACTGTTGACTTCTCCAAGTAAAATTAAAAAAATATTGACTTTCTCTGTCTATTGGGCTCCTAAAGAAAGCAGAGCATAAGTCCACAATGTTGACATGAGGATAGCTTAAGTTTTATTTATGGTTACAGCTAGCATTTTGGGGCAATCAGAAGAATTTTAAGTTTTTCGTTACATGATTATGAGTGGTCTAGGACTATTCAAACTATGGCCTCCATTTTAGTTTCTCTTTAGGTGTGTGCATGTGTTTAGTTTTTAAAAAATTAGACTTATTTAAGAATAAGTTACAAATAGTAAAATTTATCCTTTTTAGTATGCAATTCTATGAGTTTTGACAAATGCATATGACTATGTAACCATTACCATAATCTAGTTATAAAATAATTCCCTAATGTTCTCTGTTCAGCTGAACCCATGGTTGGAGTGGCCCGAAAAGTGGTGTCAGGGGAGTTTCTTCAGGGGACTGCCCCCAAAAATCCTGAGATGGGGCCATTCCAAAGAAAGAAGCACTAAATGCCAGGCTGATCAGTCCAAAGCATTTATTAGGCGAACTTATGTGCAGAGGGCTGAAGTGTCCTCTAATTGGACAGCAGGACAGTAGATGTTCTTCCCAGGAATGTCCAGAACAAGGGGGTTGGGTTATGAGGTTCACAAAAGGGTTTCAATAATTTGGTTCAAAGCTGGGATTAGTTTCTACGTGCTTAGCAACACATTGCTCTTTCAGCGTTTCATGCAACAACCTAAACCACTTTATCCACGCCAGGGAATGAATGTTAGAGGCTCCAGCTTGGGTTCAAGCCTGCAGAGGGCAACACATAGCTAGTCGGGTCACAGAGTGTCAAGGCATTCTGTGTTAGTCAGGACAAAGAAAGAAAGTGGGGGAAAACTGGGGAACACTACACCTCATCCCGCGAAAATTCTCCCATGCCCTTTGTTGTCAACACCCATATATATGCTCACACCTCCAGTTCCTGGCAAGCTATGATCTTTTCTCTGTCCCTGTAGTTTTGCTTTTTCCAGAATGTCACATAACTGAAACCATACAGAATGGAGCCTTTTGTGTCCAATTACTTTAACTTAATGCATTTAAGATTGATGTATGTTGTAGCATGTGTTAGTACTTTGTTCCTTTTTATTGCTGAATAGTATTCCATTGTATGGATATACCACCATTTATTTATTCATTCACCAGCTGAATGACACTTGGGTGATTTTCAGTTTTTGACAATAATCATTAGAGCCACTATAAATATTCCCATGCATGTGTTTTTTTTTGTATGTGTGAACACAGATTTTTATTTCTTCTGGATATGTACCTAGGAGTGGGATTGTAGGGTCATATGGTAAGTGAATATTTAGTTTAATAAGAAACTGGCAAACTGTTGTCCAAAGTACCTCACCAGCAATACAGGAAAGGGTGCTATCTATTGGGGAGAAGGAAGAACCGCATCCCAGAACTGAGAGACTGAGGGGCAGGAATGGGAGAGTGAGAGGAAGAGGGGGAAGAGAGGGGCATGGGGAGACTGACAGGTGGAAATAGGGGGTGAGATGTTGGAAGACTAGGGGCAGAGATAGGAAAACTATGGGGCAGAAAACAGAATCTTAGAAGCCAAGAAGGCAAGACATTGGCTTAGGGGATATAAAGGGGTAGAGATGGAGGAGACAGTGTATTTTTCTCATGAAAATGAATAAATTATTGGTGACATATTTTTATACCTGTATTAATCTTGTTCCCTCCAGCTCCCCTTCTTTTTAGGATCTGCAGTCCGTCCAGGAAAGACTGGGTGCTGACTCGTCTGTTTCTCTCCTTGGCAGAGGGTCTTTCTGGCCCCTATTCCTGCTCCTGTAGCTGGAGTGAGCTGGGACCAAGACATTTGTTTAAATGTCATTTTGAAAAGAAAATAAAAATCAGTAAAGGAAAGTGTGAATACACACCTAAGTTTAGAAGCTAGTCGTTAGATAAACTGGCTGTTCAGAAACTGACATGACAACAGGCTTTCTTTTAAGCTGGGCTGCTTCTAGCAGGGTCCATTGTAGACCCCTGGGTCCATCGGGCCCTCCCTGAGGGTTCCGGGTGCTGTCACTTTGCCTCTGTTTCATTTCAGCTTCCCAGGAGGCTGGGGTCCCTTTTAGAGGCCAATTGGAGAATTTAAAGCTGGAGGGCATGGACATCCCCTGGCCTAGTTCTTCTAATTTGAAAATGATGAAACCAGGGTCCCAAGATGAGAAGGGCTTTTTCTGAAGACACACAGTAAGAGAGCCAGGGCCAGAACCTGGGGGCCCTGGATGCCCGGGACAGGCTTCTGTCTTGTTCAGCTGTTTCCTTTCCTGTTGTTTCAAAATGCCACCCTCACCTACTGGAGCTCCCACAGCACCGTCTCAGGGCAATGGAGTGACATTTTCTTTTCTCTACCTTTTTGGAGACAAGATGTCACTCTGCTGCCCAGGCTGGAGCGTAGTGGCACAATCACAGCTCACTGCAGCCTGTAATTTCTGCGCTAAAGCAATCCTCCAGCCTTGCCTCTGGAGTAGCTAGAATTACAGGTATGTGCTGCCATGACCAGCTAATTTTTAAAATTTTATTTTTAGAGACAGGAGTTTTAGTATACGGTGCAGGCTGGTCTCCAACTCCTGGCCTCAAGTGTTCCTCCTGCCTTAGCCTTCCAAAGTACTGAGATTACAGGCACCTGGCCTGGAGTGACTTTTTCTAAGCCACAAGCTAGTGAGAGGCAGTTGGGACTATGGCCTGGGGCTCTTTTGCCTGCTCTGTTTGCCCTGTACCACTCTGCCTTGACTGTTGACTCTTTCAGGTGTATCTGAACTCACATGGTCCTTTAGAGCTCAGGTTATTTACTTTAGAAATGAGGAAACTAGAGCCTAGGGACCCATGGTGACTTCTCCCAAGTCACCCAGGCTTGGGTCTTCCCTGTTTTCAAGTTTGAGGCCAGGCAGGATGGACAGGTCCTTCCACAGCTCCTCCTTTTATTTTATTTTATTTTATTTTATTATACTTTAAGTTCCAGGGTTCATGTGCATAATGTGCAGGTTTGTTACATATGTATACTTGTGCCATGTTGGTGTGCTGCACCCATCAACTCGTCAGCACCCATCAACTCGTCATTTACATCAGGTATAACTCCCAATGCAATCCCTCTCCCCTCCCCCCAGCTCCTCCTTCTTGATGGTGCTCGGGGCACCGAGCTGGCTTGGAGCACTGCTGGCTCCACCGAGCTTGGAGCCAGCCCTGAGCCCCCCAGGCCCTGCCCAGGACTGAACTCACTGTTTGCACAGGTGAAATTGCTGGAGCTGGTGCGGCCAGTGTCCTGTCTGCCCTGACCAACAAAGCCATAGTGAAGAAGGAACTGCTGTCTGCCGTGGCTGGGAGAGACAACTACAGGGTCAATAACAAACACGATGACAGATACAGGCCACTGCCTTCCAACAAAATCGTCAAGCGGGCAGAGGAGTTGGTGGGGCAGGAGTTGCCTTATTCGCTGACCAGTGACAACTGCGAGCACTTCGTGAACCAGCTGCGCTATGGGGTCTCCCGCAGTGACCAGGTGCATCTTCAGCCTGCGTCCCCTTCCCAGGAGCCAGGCCACTCCCTCAGCTGCCAGAGGCTGGGTCCCTGCTGGGGCCAGGGCGGGATGGAAATAGACATGAGCAAGACAAAATAGCAGATATGAAACCCCTGCCCTTGAGGGTGTCACATTTGGGGTGGGGACAAGGGTGGGGAGATAGGCAAGTTGGCAATGTAGACCAGTGCAGTGGGTTGGGGGGGTGGCCACAGAAGGGAGTCACAGCCTGAAACAGCCCTCCACAGCCCTAGAGGCAGGCTTTATGATTCCCACTTTACAGATGGGGAAACTGAGGCTCACCATGCTTAAGTAACTTGTCCAAATTCATTGAACTCCTAGTTATTGAGTCTCTAGTCCATGTCAGCCATGGTGAAGAGGGGGGAGTTAAACCTACATGTGTTCTCTCCAAGGGCCCAGATCAAGGAAGGCTTTGTAGAAGAGGTAACAGCCGAGCCCAGCCTGATTTAATTATGTTGATTAATCTGAAAGAAAATGAGCTGGAGATTACCAGGGAATGGGAGCAATAAGGAGTGTAGGCAGAGGGAACAGCGTGAGCCAGGAAGGGGAAAAGCCCAGGTCATATTGGATAATTTTTTTCTGTAAAGGGCCAGATAGTAAATATCTTAGATTTTGTGGGCCAGGTGGTGTCTCTCTTATTACCCTGCTGCCGTAGCTTTGCAGCACAAAAGCAGCCACAGACAACATATAAACGAACAGGCAAGGCTGTCTTCCAACAAGTGTATTATTTATTTTTTACAAAAATAGTTCACAGGTTGGATTTGACCCATGGGGCATAGTTGGCCAACTTTTGGATACAGGCTCTCACAAACTTTTTTTTTTTAATATGGGGTCTCACTCTGTCACCCAAGCTGCAGTACATCACGTGGAGTTCAATCATGGCTCACTGCAGCCTCGACCTCCCGGGCTCAAGCAATCCTCCCACCTCAGTCTCCTGAGTGGCTGGGATGACAGGAATGTGCCACCATGCCTGGCTAATTTTTGTATTTTTCTGTAGAGATGAGATTTTTGCCATGTCGTCCAGGCTGGTCTTGAACTCCTGGGCTCAAGCAATCCGCCTGACTCGGCCTCCCTTGGGATTACATGAGTGCGCCACCACACTCAGTCCAAGACAACTTAAAAAACCACATATCCATCCCTTCATACATTCTTAGATGACATCAAACACTTAAAAAAATAATAAATGTAAAACATTTGTAAAGGATGGATTTTGGTATATTGCATATTACATATTTGTGTACGTATTTTCTTCACAATCTTGGAGTTGCACATTTAGCTCCTTCAGTTAGGGAAAAATGTCTTCCGTGTAGTTTAAACAGTCAAGCCAGGTGTTATTTTCAAACCAATCAGCCTAATCAGGCTTATTTTGACATTCAGAAAAAAATTGACAATTTTTCAATTCAAATGAGTGTGTCAATGCATAGTTCCATGACAACCATCTCACTTTAGAATTCTCATTCTAAAGCAGCAGACAGATGAGGCAGGAGCCTCGACGTGGTTGCACATTCCTTTCTGAAGCCTTCTCTGTTTAGGAGCAATGCATTCTTGAATCCTCCCTTACTGGTGTCTAGGAGTGTTTACACCTTAGCCTGTGCACCACAGATTCAGGGCGTGGAAGGATTTAACTCTTAGGAGAAGGAGAGGTGATAAAAAGGGGAGATGGGCAAGGAAAATCCACACCTTCTGGAAACAAGTACCCCAGGAGGGAGGCCAGGCTATTAACTGAGAGCGTGCCAGGCCATGCTGGGCACTGGGGCATGGTGGGACATGCTCTGGTACTCAGTGGGAACCGTGCTGACAGGGTCTCCCCTCTGTTGAGCTGAGGAGGATGGACCTATCTCTGGATGGGAGGGGTGTCGAAAAGGGATTGGGGATGGGCTGCCTTATCATGCATCTAAAAGCTCTTCTATAGGCCATGCGGAAGCCACGAAATCAATCTGGAAGACCCCAATTTTAGGAAGTGGTTGGCCCTCTGCTGTGCTTCTGAGGGGGTCAGAACTCAAGCTGACGGGGAAGACTCAAGGGAGGCAGTTTTCTTTGATTTAGTTTGTCCCTTGTCCTTGAGCCTCTCTTGTTGAACTTCATCTGCTGCAGGTCACCCGTTAACTTGCCTTTCTTTCTTCCTCTCCCTCCTTCCTTCTCATCTGACTCTGTGTGTCTGGAAAGACCCTCCTCTGTCTGTCTCTAGTTCTCGCTCTGTAAGAAAGTGGACTTGTGAGAACTGCAGGACTCTTGGCACACAATGCCACCCAGCCCCTGCTCTAATAGATGACCAAGCTCTAGCACTGCTTCTAGCAAAATAAGACTGTGTCCATAGGATGACCCCAGCCCCATGATAAATGCCTGCCTAAGAAAGCTCTCTGTTGCCAGGAGAACTTATTGTTTGTTCTAACCAACACTGGACAGAGGCGCTGGCCCTTTCTTAGAGTGTTTATTTTTTATTTATTTATTTTATTTATTTTATTTTATTTATTTTATGTTATTTTTCTTGTAGACGCTCAGTCTCCGCTCTGCTCGCCGAGCCGCTGGAGTGAGAAGTGGCCAGATAATCAGCTCACTGCAAGCTCCACCTTCCGGGTTTACGCCATTCATCCTGCCTCTAGCCTCCGAGTAGCTGGGACTACAGGCGCCCGCCCCACGCCGCTCCCCGGCTACTTTTTTGTATTTTTAGTGGAGACGGGGTTTCACCGTGTTAGCCAGGATGGTCTCGATCTCCTGACCTTGTGATCCGCCCATCTCAGCCTCCCCAAGTGCTGAGATTACAGGCTTGAGCCACCGCGCCCGGCCTAGAGTGTTTATTAAAAAGGACTTATAATTATGAATCCTTCCTCTGTCGCTTTGAAACATACATACAGTCATCTCTTGGTATCCATGGGTGGGGGAGGGATTGATTCCAGGATCCCCTGAGGACACCAAAATCCATGGATGCTCAAGTCCCTTGTATAAAATGGTGTGATATTTGCATATAACCTGTGCACATCCTCTCATGTACTTATTTTATTTTAGAGACAGCATCTCACTCTGTCACCCAGGCTGGAGTGCAGAGGTGCTCCACTGATATGTGACCTCAGCTCATTGCAGCCTCGACCTTCCTGGGCTCAGGGTATCCTCCCACCTCAGCCTCCTGAGCAGATGGGACTACAGGCACACGCCACCACACCCGGCTAATTTTTGTATTTCTTTTTTGTAGCAATGGGGTTTCACCACATTGCCCAGACTGGTCTCAAACTCCTGGGCTCAAGTGATCCACCTGCCTTGGCCTCTCAAACTGCTTAGGATTACAGGCACGAGCCACTCATAATTACTCATAATACTCAGTGCAATGTAAATGCTATGTAAATAGTTATATTGTATTTTTAAAATGTGTATTATTTTTTATTGTTCTTTAAAAAACTTTTTTTCTAAATGTTTTCAATCCACAATTGATTGGATCCATGAATGTGGAATCCATGGATATGGAGGGCTGACTGTATATCTCTTACAACTCTGAAGCGTCTTTCTCAAGGACCTGAGATCCAGTCCTTTGAAATATAATCATCAGGAAGGATAGAGCCTTTGTCCCCATCTCTGTGGGAGGGTAGAATCCTAACTTTGATCATTGCCAGCTAGCAGACACAGCTGGCCTCGTCGTGTATTCAGGGACTAACCCTTTGTAATATTTCATCTCCCTGACTCTACTGAGCCCTTGCTCACCCGTCTCCCTACTCCTCCATCTCCTTTTAAAATGTCAGTCACCTCTGCACAAACTGGAATGGAGCTCAGCTCTTTCCCTGCTGTCAGTGAGACTGAATCAAATCTGTTTTAAGTTATGTCTGGCTTTGTTTATCTTTGACACTTGGAAATGATTCTGAGTGTACTTGAATAAAATGGTTCTTTTTTCCCCTTTCTTTTCCCCAGTCACTCACATGCTTTAAATTCATTGATACTCCACAGAAATCTGCTGTTTGGTTGCTGGTTTAAATATTTGCCTCCCTGTCTGTGAAGGGCTTAAGTGCCCCTGTTGGGAAGTCAGGCAGATCTGAGCCTTGTCACTCACTTGTCAGCTGTGTGGCTTTGCGTGAGTTTTTTTTTTTGCTTTTCTTTCTTTCTTTTTTTTTTTTTTTGAGATGTAGTCTCACTCTGTCACCAAGGCTGGAGTGCAGTGGCGTGATCTTGGCTCACTGCAACCTCTGCCTCCTGGGTCCAAGCAATTCTCCTGCCTCAGCCTCCCAGGTAGCTGTGATTATAGGCACCATGCCTGGCTAATTTTTGTTTTTTTTTTTTTAGAAGAGACGGGGGGGGGGGGTCTCACTATGTTGGCCAGGCTGGTCTCGAACTCTTGACCTCAGATGATCTGCCCACCTCAGCCTCCCAAAGTGCTGGGATTGCAGGCGTGAGCCACTGCGCCTGGCCTTTGCATGAGTTCTTTACACTGTCCATCCTCAGTCTCCTCTGGAAAGTGGGAATTAGAATCACTACCTCCTAGGGTTGTCAGGTAGATTAAAAAAATACTGGGCCTGGAGAGTTCCCAGCACAGTGCTGATATCTAGAAAGCAGCCATTCTCACAGTCTTCACCCCTACCCCCCACCCCATGTTGTTTCCCCCAGTCGCTCCAGTGCTGCTCTCTCAGAGACAGTGGCGCAGGCAGGGGCGGACCCACAGGATCGCAGCAGGCTGTCTTGGCTAGCTCCCAAAAGCTGTGCCAAGCACACCGACCCTCAGGGGTCAGCCTCACATCTCTACGGTTGTTTCAGCGTATCCTCTTCCTTCTGCAGAACCATCTCCTGCCAGCACATAAGTGAGGCAATCTTATTTATTACAGCACACCCTCAGCGCTCCTCACAGTCCAGCATTCATTCAGCAGATGAATTATGAGTGTTGACTCTGTGCCTGGCAGTGGGATCAGCACCTGGGACATTGAGACCCATCCAGGCGAGGTCCCTGCCCTCAAGCCTTGGGTAGTGAGAGTTCCCAGGGGTGATTTCCCAATTTTACATCTGCCTCAAGGGCCCCAGTTGGCCAGCCCTGACCTAGAACATCTGGGCACTGCCCCTCTGTCCTTGCCACAGCCACACTCTGGGGGTTTATTATGCTTTTTCCTTGAATTATTATTATTATTTTTTAAGACAGGGACTCACTCTGTCACCCAAGCTGGAATGCAGTTGTGTAATCTTGGTTCACTGCAACCTCCGCCTCCTGGGTTCAAGTGATCTTCCTGCCTCAGCCTCCTGAGTAACTGGGACTACAGGTGTGCACCACCACTCTCAGCCTTTTTTTTTTTTTTTGTATTTTTTTGTAGAGATGGGGTCTCACCATGTTGCCTAGGCTGGTCTGGAACTCCTGGGCTCAAGCGATCGGCCCATCTCGGCCTCCCAAGGTGTTTGGATTGCAGGTGTGAGCCACGGCGCCCGGTCTCTTATGCTTTTAATACCCACAGGGTGTATCTGGTTTTCCTTCTTTGACTCTGTGTATATGACACCTATGGCTTTGTTCTTCCATTCGTTCTGTGCCCAGCAGACATCTCCACTCCTCTTTCCTGGGTGGCCTGACCTCTTGGCATCCCCTCTCCCAGCCAATATTTGTTCCCTCTGTGATTCAAATGAAGAGGACTGGGCCAGACCAGTCTTTCCTGAGCTGTAGTTTCCTGGTGTATGTATCGTGGTCCTGCCCTGATGCTGAGTGTGCTCTGCCTTCTCTTCTGCTGCAGGTCACTGATGCAGTCACGACAGTAAGTGTGGCAGCAGGCGTGCTGGCTGCTGCAGGCCTTGTGGGGTTGCTGCTGGCCAGAAGCAAGCGGGAAAGGCAATAAATCCAAGAAATTGTCCCAACAACAACCAATTCTTATGGAGGAATATTATTTAGCCAGCAGGAGTGGAGTTTGGCTTACTGATTTTACTGTTTTGTGTTCATGAATCTTTATTTTAATGGAGTCAAAAGCATAGGAAATTTTATTTGAAAATGCAGCTTAGTATGAATTCTATTAAAGACATAATTGGGCTCTGCTATGGACTGAATGCTTGTGTTCCTCTCACACCCAGATTCATATGTTGAACTCTAACCCACCTGTGGGATGGTGTTGGAGGTGGGGTCACTGGGAGGTAATTCGGTTGTGAGGGTAGAGCCTCTAGGATGGACTTACTGTTCTTACAGGCTTGAGCCACCGCGCCCGGCCGGAATTACTGTTCTTATGCGAAAAGGAAGAGTCCAGACTGGGCACAGTGGCTCATGCCTGTAATCCCAGAACTTTGGGAGGCCAAGGCGGGAGGATCACCTGAGGTCAGGAGTTCAAGACCAGCCTGGCCAACATGGTGAAACCCCATCTCTACTAAAATACAAAATTAGCCAGGTGTGGAGGCAGGTGCCAGTAATCCCAGCTACTCGGGAGGCTAAGGTATGAGAATTGCTTTAACCCGGGAAGCGGAGGTTGCAGTGAGCCAGGATCATGCCATTGTACTCCAGCCTGGGCGACAGAATGAGACTCTGTCTCAGAAAAAAAGAAAAGGAAGAGACCAGAGCTCACGCTCTCTCCACCACATGAGGACCTAGTGAGAAGGTGACTGCAAGCCAGGAAGATTCTCCAGGTGCTCTCAGCATAACTGTCACCCTGACAAGTGGCTGCCCTGAACACTTACTCCCTCCCTCCCTCCACCGCCCCAGGGAAGCACAGGTCTCCCCCTGGAGAATGCTTCTGGGGTGCATCCGCCATCTTTGGTTGCACCAATTTCTTCATAGGAAGTGAGAGAATGGGGGGCTGAGCAGCTCCTGACCTATCTGCCCACAGCTTCAAGCTTGCACTGAGTGATGCTGCTCCAAGGCCTGAGCCTGCGAAATCTGCAGTGGGCAGACAGGAGCTATCCTGGGACATCAAGCAAAGCAGCGGGTGAGACTGCCCATGCAAGTCTCATCAGAGAACATTCCAGTGGCCTGGCCCAAAGAACTGACTTTTGGGTCAAATTGACTTGAAGGGAATCCAGAACCTTCGCTTAGTGACTGTGTGACCTTGGGTCACTGGCTTAGACTCTGAGTCTAGTTTCCCTTTCTGTCCACACAGTATTAAAACTGCTCACCTCCCGGGAACTATGGAGAGCATGTAGCCTGAGGATGTGGCTAGTGATTTTGACTTCAGAGCGTGTAAACACAGAACAGCTGTTGTGGTCAATTTGGGCACGTTGGCCAAAACAGAGATGGCAGGAGAAGCTGTGTTTAATATCCCTTTCTTTGATAAGCTGGAGCCAGAGCCCAGGGCCCTATCCCTGGTCCTTGTCCTTCCACATTGCACTTTCATGACGGCTTCCTTCTTCTCCTATGTCTTGAGTGCCAAGGGTCAGGGCTCTGCAGGAGAGGCCAGGTCCAACCATAGGACTTCCTGATGGTTTGAGGAGATCTTTGCAGGAACTAAGACCCTCCCTACTCATGTCTTAAATTAGTTTCTCTTACCCCAAAATGAGACTTTAAGCCACCCAGGAAAGAGGATAATAGGGCAGGCAGCACTGGGAGCTCCCCTGCTCCTCCTGCTCCTCCTATGTCCTGGTTGTCTCAGATCCCAACCACCTTCAGAGCACTTTCTGGTGGATGCACATAAGCAAAACATTTCATTGTCCATGAGGCAGGAGGGCAGCACTAGGGCCTCTCTGTGTCCTGCCAGCTGTCCCGTCACTCCTGGGTGGGGAGAGGGATGCTGTCTTCGAGAGTGACACAAACAACAAAGGACAATCCAGTCTTACCACACACAGCCCAGGATTCCTGTTTCTCCAGCACCAATCAGTTTCTTAAAACTTTCTTGAGCTGAAAAACAGCTTGTGGAAGGAGTATATGCATGCTCTTTTCAGCCACTTTTATTTATTTATTTATTTTTTGAGACAGGGTCTCTCTCTGTTGTCCAGGCTGGAGTGCCGTGGTGCGATCTTGGCTCACTGCAACCTCCATCACTGGGTACAAGTAATTCTTGTGTCTCAATCTCCTGAGTAGCTGGGACTACAGGCATCTGCCACCATGCCTGGCTAATTTTTGTGTTTTTAGTAGAGATGGGGTTTTGCCACGTTGGTCAGGGTGGTCTCGAACTCCTGACCTCAGGTGATCCACCCGCCTTGGCTTCCCAAAGTGCTGATATGACAAGTGTGAGCCACCGCACCTGGCCTTCAGCTACTTTTAATCTTAGCAAAAAGATTTGCTGAGACCAAGGACTGTCCAGAGGTGGTACAACCATTTAATGAACTTATGAAAAAATGAAGTATGCTTTTGTTACATATATATGTATATTATATATAAAATATGTAGTATATATGAGTGTGTGTGTGTGTGTGTGTATATATATATATATTCCACATTTAGTGAAATCTAGTTCATGGAAGTCAGTCCAGAGAGGTCTGGAACTGGTTCAGTGTATTTCTCAACTTCACAGCAACACAATCCCGGTGTGCATTAACTTTCGGTGGCCACAACATTTTTTTGAGAAGAGTGGTCATGGTTTATATTTTTATTTTTTTGAGAAGAGTGGTCATGGTTTATATTTTTATTTTTTACTTGTACTGTTTTTGATCATAGCTCACTGCAGACTTGAACTCCTAGGCTCAAATGATCCTCCCGCCTCAGTCTCCTGAGTAGCTGGGACTACAGGCACACACCATAAGTGTTAAAGAAAGAGGAAAGAAACACAAAAAGGGGCTCAACCATCAAGACAGGTTTATTTAGAGAATAAACCTGAGAGGAGCTTCTGGTTGATTTTGGTCATGAGTGTTCTAACGGACTAAGGATATTTAAGAGTTTAGGAAGTGGGAGGATCATTGTAGGTTTGGAATGTTTCTATGTGAGGGAAAGTTTACTGTAGGGTTAGAATGTCTCTGGTCAGAGGGGAGGCTATCTTGGTGTTGGCATGTTTCTGGTTGGAAAGGGTTTTATCTCAGGGTTGGAACGTTCCTGGTTATCCTGGGAGTTGGTTTCCCAGCATAGGAAATGTCCTGGAGATGATGTTCTGGGGCTGGATTTAGGCAGTTTTTTTTTTTTTTTTTTTTTTTTTTTTTTTGTTTGTTTGTTTGTTTGTTTTTAGATGGAGTCTCGCTCTGTCGCCCAGGCTGGAGTGCAGTGGCTGGATCTCGGCTCACTGCAAGCTCCGCCTCCCAGGTTCACGCCATTCTCCTGCCTCAGCCTCCCGAGTAGCTGGGACTACAGGCGCCCGCCACCTCGCCCGGCTAGTTTTCTGTATTTTTTAGTACAGACGGGGTTTCACCGTGTTAGCCAGGATGGTCTCGATCTGCTGACCTCGTGATCCGCCCGTCTCGGCCTCCCAAAGTGCTGGGATTACAGGCTTGAGCCACCGCGCCCGGCCTAGGCAGTTTTTTAATTAACGGCAACATAGAATGTTGATGTTTGTCCAAGATGGTGATGCTCCTGCTGTCATGCACCACCACACCTGGCTAATCTTTTTTTATTTTTAATTTTTATTTTTTTGTAGAGACAAGGTCTTACTATGTTGCCTAGGCTGGTCTTGAACTCCTGGGCTCAAGAGATCCTCCTTTGGTCTCCCAAAGTACTGGGATTACAGGTGTGTGCCCCTGTGCCCGGCCCTGTTTTCCTACATATTAGTTAATAAATTTGTTAATTAAATAAACCACTATCTTTTTTTCCTTTTTGAGAGATGGGGTTTCACTATGTTGCCCAAGCTGATCTCGAACTCCTGGGCTCCAGTAATCCTGCCACAGCCTCCCAAGTAGCTGGGATTACAGGTGCATGCTACTGTGCTTGGCTTGTAATCCATCGTCTATCAAGCGGTTATAGAAAGTTAAGCATTGTACTTGATGCTGGGGTCCCAGTGGTACCAAACTTGGACTGTTCCAAAAATACTGGCAGGGAAAGGCACATTAGTAAAATAACCACATGGATCAGTGTTCACTGCAACTGTGAGAATCACATGAAGTGCAGACACATGGACATCTGAGACTCCTAACGGGGATCTGACCTAGTCATGGAGGTCAAGCACACCTTGGAAGGGCCTGGATGTTCCCATTGTCCAGCATACTGGAACGATTGATCCTAGACAGGCACTGAAATCTGGGGAGGTGAGCCTTAGATCACAAGAAGTGAGAAAGCCTTCTCTTGCTGTGCCTTCTGGTTTTTAGACCTGGACTCTGGGTAGAGCAGCTGGGCCCTCTGATGTGGAGGTAGCCCTGGAGCAAGGCAGGCGTGGATGCTTCTGCAATCCCCAAATGGAGCCTGGTATTTCAGCCAGGAATCTAAGCAGAGCCCCCTCTAATTGTAGCAATGATAAGTTATTCTCTTTGTTCTTCAACCTTCCAATAGTCCTGAGCTTCCAGGGGAGTCTCGTTAATCATTACAGCCTGGTCTCCACTGTGTTGGTGAATTAAGGGACCAACCAGCTCGCTCACGCATGAAAAAGTACAACCCAGGGGAGGGTGATGTCCTCAGTCCTGAAGGCAGAGTGGTGGTGGCTGCAGTGACCACCATGGAAGCGGCCACTGAGTAGGGTCACTGGTGGTACAGGCTGGAGTGAGGAAGCACAGAAACATGAGGAGCTGGGCACTTCCAGAGCCACACCCAGGACATGCTGGAAGTAGTGGAGGGAGATTTAGAGGTAGCTAATTCTCAGCATTCCACCCAGGACCAGCTTGAGCCATGGCAATTTGGGCCTGGAAAGAATATTACTCCATCTAGTAGTCACAGGTGGGTGAGAACTCAGACCTTTGAGCTAAAGAAAAAAACAAAAAACTTTCTAAAAAGAGGCCCAGCTGAGGAAGGGAACTGGGAAGATGCTGGTAGATGCGTAGGTGTTGTGAGTGGATTTAAGCACCACATGAGACTATACCGGGAGGTAATTAAGTTTTTTTTTTTTACCTCCCTGAGAGTAAAATTAATGACATGCAATTACGTCAATGTTATGTCTGTGTAGAATGATGAAGACAATTCACTGAACATCTGTTTCATACCACACATGAGGCTGGGTGTCGTGTATGCATTATCTTAGGTGATCCTCCTGACATCACCTGACATGGAAGAACTGAGTTTCAGAGAATCAAGAGTCTTCTTCAAAGTCACCCAGCTGGAAATTGCTGGAACTATCCAGTGGGTGTTCACTCAATGTTACTTTCCTCCTTTGTGATTCAGAAGTCTATAAAAACATGGTAGGATTCCTTTCTGAAGGGGCAGATGGCTGTTTATTGATCTTTCAATCTTGTTTCAATTAGATCATACTTTCACAAGCGAGAGAAGGAAATAGAGGAAAGGATCTAGAGAGAGCCTGAGACAGAGCACGAGGGTCAGGCTGCTGGAGGTGTGGGGGAGGCCTGGGACCCCCACATCTCCACTGGGACCCCCATATCTGCTTCTAACACAGGATTTTGTGGCTGCTTCAGGCTGTCACTTTTAGCGTTTCATGATCGCAAAAGAGCACCAGCAACAGCCATTCCAATCATCGCCGCCGCACCGACTTTAGCCACCGTACCGATGTCAACCATGGCATTTTCCACCTGCAAAGCAAGCAGCTTTTGTTGAGCGTTCGCAGCAAGCCAGGCTGGCACTTTCTCCCTCCCAAGGGCCTGGAACTCCTCCCCCTCTCCCCTCTCTCCTGCCTCCCCTACGGCCTGGCATCTCCTCTCTTCTCTCCCAGCTGACTGGCTCAGAATCCTCTCCCAGAGAAGCCGTTGGCTGTATCCCCAGGGACTCCATTTTCTGGGCTGTGACCACTTCTTGGTGTTGGGTTTATCTGGGCTTGTCCTTAGAATATGCCCATGAGATCCTTTTGAGAGAGCTTCCAGGTGAGGACATTTGTTCGGATTTGGGGCGAGGAAGAAGGTGTGTGCCTCACTTTCTAGGGCCAGAGCTCCAGGGACCAGACTGGGGACTGTTTTGCAGTCTGAGTCCTCCTTGAGCTACACCGTTGCACAGGGAGGGCTATGGCAGAAGCTGAGGGGAGACTTAGGGAGGCCATGGCCATATGCATGCCCTGGGGTCACTGTGTACTATTCCCAACTGCAGCCATCTCCAGCTCTACTTCAGCCTAAACTCCAACTCCATGCCTTACCTCCACCTGGGCTTCTAATGGGTACCTCAGACATCACATGCCACGCCAAACTCTCGATTTCCCTCCCCAAAGCCTCTCCTCCTGCCATCATCCCCCTCTCATCAAGGACGTGCATCCATTCAGTCCCGCAGGCCAGGGGCCCTGAGCTGCTACACGGTAGGCATCACAGGCAGAGACTCTAGAAAGGACAGCTGGGGTTTCAATCCTGGTTCTGCCACTTATTAGTTGTGTGTTTTGGGGCAACAAATGTGAAAGACTATGAAGAGGCAAGGGATGGAGGCTGCAGATCTTACACACAAATGTCCTTGAGCTCTTACATAGGTCCATGGACCCTGAGCGTCCCTTGCCTAAGTGCTCTTTGGGGGGTTGCGGGACCTGTCACGGTCCTGGGTTGGCCCAGATTCTCCTGATGACCCCCAGAACTTCAGGAGTCATTTTCAGGATAGGGTTTAGAGGGGAAGGATCCTCAGAGGTCCTCCATCCACCCACTCTGCACATGGAGAGGCCTGGAGGGGAAGGGACCTGTCCAAAGACCCTCTGTGGATTAGAAGCAGATCTGGCATTGGAGCTCAGAGGTCCTGACTGTTAGTCAGTGGGTCTCCAAGAGGCTGCGTTTGCATCATTCACGGTGATCGCCTGGTTGCATAGCCCAGTGAGTCCAGCCCCAAGCAGACCTCCGCAGGGGAGATGGATTATCCAGAGAGGTCCTTACCTGTTGACAGTGGGACCTGCCATATCTCAGCTTGGTGACAAAGTGCTCACAGTTCCTGCTCACAATACTGTACTTCATCTTCTGACCAACCAACTCCTTGGCAGAACTGATGATCACGTCCACGGGCAGTGGTTCGTACTTATGGTCCAAGCTGTTGTTGACCCAATAGTGACAGCCTCCTGTCACATCTGTCAGGAGCTCCTGTTTCACCACGGCAATGCTGCCCAGGACTGATAAGGCACTGGAGGAGCTAGCCACGGGGTACCCATCTGCAATCAGAGGCACTATCACTGGCAGGGGAAGGTGAAGTAGGGAGAGAAGGGCTTGAAATCTCCACTAGGGAACTACTGCTGTTTATCCTTTCACAAATGTGATTGGAGGATTCACAGATTTTGCTTTTTTTTTTTTTTTTTGACGGAGTCTTGCTCTGTCGCCCAGGCTGGAGTGCAGTGGCGCCGTCTCGGCTCACTGCAAGCTCCACCTCCCGGGTTCATGCCATTCTCCTGCCTCAGCCTCCCGAGTAGTGGGACTACAGGAGCCGGCCACCACGCCCAGCTAATAGATTTTGCTCTCTCTTTTTTAATCAAATAAGGTGTGAATATTTGTTCAAGTCAGTGAATGTCATGATTGCCAGTGGCTGCTACCATATTCCATGCTATGCATGTGCATCACCTCTGTGGCCAATCCCCTGTTATCAGTCATTTAGGTATTGGAAAAATTTTCATCATTATAAGCAATGATGGTAAAGCATATTTATTACCTGTTCAGCTTTGTACACTCGTGTTTCGGAAAAAGAGCCACTTCGTTTAGTACCCACTGTTTCAGTTACCATGCTGTGCTGTTACACATACTTCCTAATTTAATTTCCTTTTTAACTTTTAAGGAAAATACTATCACCTCAATTTAAAAACCAGTATCGGGCTGAGAGAGATATCATGAGACTTTTCCATGCTATGAAAAGTCCTAGGCCGGGTGCGGTGGCTCAAGCCTGTAATCCCAGAACTTTGGGAGGCCGAGACGGGCAGATCACGAGCTCAGGAGATCGAGACTATCCTGGCTAACACGGTGAAACCCCATCTCTACTAAAAAATACAAAAAACTAGCCAGATGAGGTGGCGGGCGCCTGTAGTCCCAGCTATTCAGGAGGCTGAGGCAGGAGAATGGTGTAAACCTGGGAGGCGGAGCTTGCAGTGAGCTGAGATCCGGCCACTGCACTCCAGCCTGGGCAGCAGAGCGAGACTCCGTCTCAAAAAAAAAAAAAAAAGAAAAAGAAAAGTCCTAGAATCAGGATGTGAAACTGCTTCTCTTAAGCCCCAAAGGGCATGTTCCTTCCACTGCACTGAGCTGACGTTGAGGGAATCCTTTGTAAAGTGTCTTCTGTCCTACAATCTGGCACGGTTCTAGGCACATAGAGAGGTACACAGAAGAGCTGTCAACCAATGGAACCCCAATTGCATTAGATAGTGACTCCGGGTGTTATTTTTATTAAAATGGATAGTACCTAATGCACACAATAATTAGGTGTGTTACTTCTCTTGCCCCATTTCTAATCTCAAGGCTGATGTTTGCACTTAGAACCCACTTAAGAAAATCCTGTTGGCTGGGCACAGTGGCTCATGCCTGTAATCCCAGCACTTTGGGAGGCCTAAACAGGTGGACCACTTGAGCTCAGGAGTTCGAGACCAGCCTGGACAACATGACGAGACCTGTCCCTACAAAAAACACAAAAATTAGCTGCGCGTGGTGGCGCATGCCTGTCGTCTCAGCTATTCAGAAGGCTGATGTGGGAGGATCACCTGGCCTGAGCTCAGGGAGGTCAAGGCTGCAGTGAGCCGTAATCACATCATTGCACACCAGCCTAGGAGACAGAGTAAGACCCTGTCTCAGAGGAAAAAAAAAAGAAAGAAAGAAAAATTGTCTTAAAAAAGCCTGTTTATGGCTGAGCGTGTTAGCTCATGCTTGTAATCCCAGCACTGTGGGAGGCCAAGGCAGGTGGATCACGAGATCAGGAGATCGAGACTATTCTGGCCAACGTGGTGAAACCCATCTCTACTAAAATACAAAAAATTAACTGGGTGTGGTGGCGTGTGCCTGTAGTCCCAGCTACTCGGGAGGCTGAGGCAGGGGAATCGCTTGAACCTGGGAGGTGGAGGTTGCAGTGAGCTGAGATTGCGCCACTGCACTCCATCCTGGTGACAGAGCAAGACTGTGCCACAAAAAAAAAAAAAAAAAAAAAAAGCCTCTTTACATCTTGCAGGTTAGACACAAAAAGGACCATGTGTCTTCATTGCCATGCTTTGTCTTACAAGGTCCCTGAAGGTCATCTGGATTAAGTGGGCTTGATTTACTATTTTCCTCAATTCAGACATTTTTACAACCCTGCCTGGGAGATGATAGGTTGGAGAAAACTGATAAGATGCAAATGTCTTGCTCTGATAGTGATGGGAATGGTTTTTGTCCAGTGACAGTGTAAATGCTTGGTGAAAAGAGAACATCAAGAGTTATGTAGTGGCATTGCCTTAGAGAATGTGAACTTGCCTGCACCTACCTAATTTGGCAGTCTCATTGTCTCATTTCTGCATTTTTGTTGTTATTGTTTTTTGAAACAATGTCTTGCTCTGTCACCTAGGCTAGAGTGCAGTGGCACCGTCTCAGGATCTCGGCTCACTGCAACCTCCATCTCCTGGGTTCAAGCAATTCTCCTGCCTCAGCCTCCTAAGTAGCTGGGATTACAGATGCCCGCCACCACCCCCAGCTAATTTTTGTGTTTTTAGTAGAGATGGGATTTCACCATGTTGGCCAGGCTGGTCTTGAACTCCTGACCTCAAGTGATCCGCCCACCTTGACCTCCCAAAGTGCTGGGATTATAGGAGTGAGCCACTGTGCCTGTCCTCTGCATTCGTTTTTTTCCCCTTTCATTGACTATCCATACATATGTTTCCTTCATGCTGCTTTTAACTGGCTATGTCATCTTGCTGCTTCTGTTATTAATGAGTTAAATAAATCATTGGTATTGCTTACTGTGCATTTGTATGAGGATTTTTTAAAAATGTATAAACCTGTGAGAATTGCTCCCATTAAGGAGCAATTAAGTACGTAATATCAAGACACCTGGTTCTGTGAAAACATATGAGGCAAAGGATCTAGCATGGAGAAACATTGTTCCTTTTGAGAAACTTTCTTCTTTAAGACCTAAGAAACCTGGCTGGTTTAAGTCGTATGAGATTCTGCATGCTAAGTTAACTGACTTTGAGCTAGAGAGATCCCAATGCTGAAGCAGCCCAGCTTTGCTGCGGGAGGCAATGGTCTCTTCTCCTATTCTGCCAGAACCTATGGAAGGCACTGTGTCTACTCCCTGGGATATATGTGTGTACAATCTCATCAGGCATCCTTGAAGAAGAATGTGTCTCCTAACCCAAGTTTCCCTTTCTTAACAGTCTTTCAGTGGCTCTCATTATCTTATTGTTATTATTATTTTAATTTTTTGAGATGGAGTTTTGCTCTTGTTGCCCAGGCTAGAGTGCAATGGCACGATCTCGGCTCACTGCAACCTCCGCCTCCCAGGATCAAGTGATTCTCCTGCCTCAGCCTTCTGAGTAGCTGGGATTAGAGGCATGTGCCACCACGCCCGGCTAATTTTGTATTTTTAGTAGAGATAGGCTTTCTCCATGTTGGTCAGGCTGGTCTCGAACTCCTGACCTCAGGCGATCAGCCTGCCTCAACCTCCCAAAGTGCTGGGATTACAGGCATGAGCCACCGCACCCGGCCCTCTCATCATCCTTTTAACAAATATTTTGAAAATTATATATTCATCAGTCCTTACCTGGAGGAGCCAGATGGATCACGTAGCCATCTCCTATATACAGGGCCCAGTGCTCATAGCCAATGCGGAAAATCTCAATCAGGTCTCCCGGTTTGAGCTCCTGCTGTGGCTGCAACAGAAAAGCCAGAGATGGAGTATACGGCCTTCTAGGCAAGAGACCCTGGCTGGGGGAGCTGCAGCTCATCCTGGAGACGCCTTGCTGATGTTCATCAGCTTCTAGCCCCCATGAGATCCCCAGCCCTGCTGTCACTTTTAGAGGCTCTCCTCAGTGGGGGCACCGGGGGCTGGAAGTCTGGAGAATTATCTTGTGGGATGGGAGAGAGAAGGACCATCTGGGCGCATGTGTGGCGCGTGTGTGCTGTGTGTGTGCATGCTGAGGATGCGGATGTATGTGCATGGGTGCATTGTACATGTGCCCCTCAGCAGGCCGACTCAAGAGCCTGCATGGACCAGCACCTTCACTGAGGCCGGGAGCAAGGCTGGGAAGGTGAGTCTTGAGCTCTCCACCCTCTGCAGACTGACCCTCAGTTCCTCATCACTCCTCCTTCCCTGTGCCTCTCTATGGCCCCAAGAGCCACCTCCTCCTCAGACCCTACCCCATCCAGCCTCAGGACACCAATCTCTTGGAGATGATGCTCTGGGAGACAGGAGCTCACAGCATCCTGCTGGGACCTGAGTGGGGTCTTATGTGCCCCCCAGCTCCCAGCAGTGAGGGAGCTCTGCACTCACAGAACAGGCCTCTGTGGGAACTTGTCCTACAATAACTACACCCTCTCCACAGCCCCAGGGGAAGGCATGATCGTCCCGTGACACAGGTGGGGAAACTGAGGATCAGAGAGGTGGAGAGGCTTGCCTGAGAACACTCAGCTGGAAGGAGGCCAAGCTGGGTCTTCCCTGCACACCCCTCATGCTGGTTCCTGTCTCGCCCACCTTCTTCCCCTTCCTCACCTCCTTCCCACTTCTCCATGTCTTGCCCCAGGGCATAGCAGCCTCATCATCGAAGGTTTTTTCCATTTTTGCCCTCTCTATGCCTGTCCTCAGTGGGTGACAGCCTCCTTCTCCCTCATCCCAGGATGTCCCATCATAGACCTGGGGTCTGCTCTCCTTTGTCCTCTTCCTCACGCCAATATTCAGTCACTAAAACCAATCAGTGTGGACTCCAGAAGCTTCTCCTGGTTGGTGTCCTTGTCAATATCCCATCCACAGACTTGGTTCAGGCAGCCCCGTGTCTGCCTCTGTGACCCCACAGCCCCTGACCAGCCCCCGCCTCCTGTCCCTGCCACTCCGTATCCAACCCCTTAGAACCCATGGCGGCCTTCCCAAGGGCACATCTGGCCATGACCTTTCTCTGACCTCAGGGCCCAGGACACACCCTGTGGGCAGCTCCCAGGCCCTTCCTGACTGGCCCTTCCTCACCCTCCTCTCCCTCCCTGGGCTCTGCACCCGTAGGCCCACTGAGTGACATTCCAGCCCCTCACTACAGCCCTGGCTCTAGCCTCTGCTGCTCTGCACATTCGGGTCTCCCTGCCTCCGTCACTTCCCTGCAGCCACTCTTCCTCTTTCCCTCCCTCAAACCCCCTCACCTGAGAGGCTGCCCTGATGGTCCCAGCCTGGCTCAGCTGACCCGCCACCCCACTCCCAGGCCCTGGGTCCCTGGGGGCCTCTGCTGCTCCCTGCAGTGGTCAGGTTGAGCTGCAACTCCCTGTGCCTGCCTGTGCCCCTCTGGACTGTGAGCTCCAGGCAGGCAGGATCCTGTGTGCTCCTCCCTCTCTCCCTCCCTCCCTCCCTGCACCTCCAGGATCCAGTGAAGGGCCTGGCATAGAATGGGGCAAAGGAGGCCGGGCGCGGTGGCTCAAGCCTGTAATCCCAGCACTTTGGTAGGCCGAGACGGGCGGATCACGAGGTCAGGAGATCGAGACCATCCTGGCTAACACGGTGAAACCCCGTCTCTACT
>NW_016807521.1:350035-381463 GCF_001698545.2 Rhinopithecus bieti | reverse complement strand
CCGGGCGCGGTGGCTCAAGCCTGTAATCCCAGCACTTTGGGAGGCCGAGACGGGCGGATCACGAGGTCAGGAGATCGAGACCATCCTGGCTAACACGGTGAAACCCCGTCTCTACTAAAAAATACAAAAAACTAGCCGGGCGAGGTGGCGGGCGCCTGTAGTCCCAGCTACTCGGGAGGCTGAGGCAGGAGAATGGTGCAAACCTGGGAGGCGGAGCTTGCAGTGAGCTGAGATCTGGCCACTGCACTCCAGCCTGGGCAACAGAGCGAGACTCCGTCTCGGGGAAAAAAAAAAAAAAAAAAAAAAACCACGAATGGGGCAAAGGAAATAGACAAGGAAGAGGGAGGGGAAAGGAGCAGGGCCAGGACTCCTGCCCAGTTCCTCCTCTGTGCCTCAGGGCACCGCAGGACCCAGAGATGGTCTCCATGTGGGGAGAGAGAGGGGCTTTTAATGGTACTGCTAAATGTCTAAAACCACAGTCAAGGCACTGGCAGCTTCAGCTGGTGGCCGGAAAACATGAGCTTTGGCCTAAATAAGGCAATGGCTCCCTGTGAAAAGCCTGTTTGTGTTGTGGCGCAATAAAGGCCTTCCCCAGAATCAGGTGGTGCTGGTGGGTGGGCTGCCTTCCAGAATTTGCAGGACTCCTTCCTGGAATGGTGGTGTTTCTAGTAATCGCCTGAGCCCTGCTGTTCCTTCTCAGCTGCATACCACTAAGGGCAGCCTGCTCTCCCTAGGGCTTCTGCCAGTCGGTACATCTGGGCTGATAGGAGGAGAAATTTCAGTGTTCAGAACACTGCTGAGATTAGAATGCACCTTATAAGGCCGGATGATGCCACAGAGGAACGAGGAGAGAGAAAACATCGTTTGGGGTTGAGAAGGGACTAAGCCCCCGTCGCGGCAGAAGCAGATGAAGTTGGGATTTGCTTGCTTCCCACAACCCAGAGTCCCCCACCTGCCCGCACTCTGGCTTCTCCTCAGGCTGAGGTAGACTTGACATCTGGCACCCCACAACCCTCTACTACCTGGGAGTCCTGGGCTCCCCGCACTGTGCCAGGTACACAGAGGAGGTGGATTCTGCCCAGAGGACTCCCTGTCCAGCCAGGCAGATGCACTTTTAAAAGACAAATACAGTTTTCCATGCCAGCCTTCTAAAGACGAGCTCTGGAGCTGTGTGTCCAAGGCCAGGAGCCCGGACTGAGGCCTTTCCTGGGGGGAGCTGCCCAACTGCTGCAGAGTCAGTAATGCAAAGTCCCGGGAAACTTACCGAAGCCATCTCCAAGCCAGGGTGAGGTCTGGCGCTCCGCTGTTTGTGGATCAGCTTTTATGCTGAAGGACAGAATTTCACTTTTACTTTCCTTTTGACACTGTTTCAACCTCATTCAAATACTAAATACTGTTTAAGAGAGACAACTGTTTAAAAGGGAGCTATTTCTCTAGATGAAAGGACTAATCATTTCTTACACAAGTCATGGACTCATTGGTGCTTTAAAGCCACCTTGGGAGCAGCCAGAGTCGAAGGGGAGCCCTGAATTTCTGCTCCTGCTTGAGAAATAAAGGTGTCTTCTTTTTTTTTTTTTTTTTTTTGAGACAGAGTTTCGCTCTTGTCACCCAGGCTGGAGTGCAATGGTGCGATATGGACTCATTGCAACCTCTGCCTCCTGGTTTCAAGTGATTCTCCTGCCTCAGCCTCCTGGGTAGCTGGGATTACAGGCACCTGCCACCATCCCCAGCTAATTTTTCCATTTTTAGTAGGGATGGGGTTTCGGCATGTTGGCCAGGATGGTCTCAATCTCTTGACCTTGTGATCTGGCCCCCATCGGTCTCCCAAAGTGCTGAGATTACAGGTGTGAGCCAAAATAAAGGTCTCTTCTAACAAGAACTTGGCCAAAATAAAGGTCTCTTCTAACAAGAATTCTGGGCAACTCTTCCTACTCCAGGAAGGGGAGGCATTTGGAGGCAGGGAGATGTCAATCCCCAGTGCACCCTATAGGACATTGTCTTGTAACAACACCCAGAAAATGTTGGACCAGAAGTCTTGGGAGAAGTCTTGGGGAAAGGCCAGAGGGGGTGCTTCATGCCATGGGGATGCCCTGGAGGTGAGGGCTACCTTAGACCATGTGGAGCCCAGGAGCTCATAGCCCCATTAAAATGCATTTGGGTGCAAGAAGCAGAACTAAACCCAAAGGGGCTTCAACAGCCTGGACACCCATTGTCTCAGTAACAGAAAGGTAGGAAGAGGGTGACTCAGGTTGGGTCTAGTGACTCACCAAGATCACCAAGGACTCTGCAGGCTGTCTCCATTGCACTGGTCCTGGGTCTGCACTGTTGCCCTGCAGGGACTCCCATGGTTGTAGCAGCCTTGAGTGGCCTATTTTCACCTGGCTATGCCCAAAAGATGGAGGGAAAGGTGATTCTCATCATTAGTCTTTTTTTCAGGGAGTAAAGTCTTTCCCACAGTCCCCCAGATGACCTGTTCCCTTCTCCACTGGCCAGAACTGGGCCATATTTTCATGCCCAACCAGAGGCCTAGATAGGTGGATCACTTGAGCCCGGGAGTTCAAGACCAGCCTGGCCAATATGGCGAGACCCGTCTCTACTAAAAATATAGAAAAAAAATATCAGTCGGGCATGGTGGCACGTGCCTGTACTCTCAGCTACTTGGGAGGCTGAGATGAGAGGATCGCCTGAGCCCGGGAAGTCGGGCTGCAGTGAGCTGAGATTGCTCCAGTGCAGTCTAGCCTGGGCAACTGGAGTGAGACCCTGTCTCAAAGCAAAACAGAACAGAAAAACGCCATTTCTGTTGTTTAGGTTAACACGCCTCTGGATTTCCCTCAAAACACTGTTGAGGCTGGGCGCGGTGGCTCAAGCCTGTAATCGCCGGCGAGGATGGGCCGGATCACACGAGGGTCACCGGAGTTCGAGGACCATCCTGGCTGTAACACGGTGAAACCCCCGTCCTCCTACTGAAAGAATTACACATAAACGCTAGCTGCGGCGAAGGGTGGCGGGCGCCTGTATCCCAGCTACTCGGGAGGGCTGAGGCAGCCGCCGCCAATGGCGTAAACCGCGGGAGGCGCAGCTGACAGGTGAGCTGAGATCGCGGCCACTTCGCACCCAGCCGCGGGGGCGACAGAGCGAGACTCCGTCTCAAAAAAAAAAAAAAAAAAAATCACTGTTGAGGTGAAGGTTGGGCGGGTCTTGGCAGAGCCTCCAGGGGACAACGGAGAGAGAAAGAAGAGAGAGAGAGGGGGAAACAAACAAAAAAAGACAGAAAAAAAAAAAAAAATAAAAAAAAAAAAACAAAAAAAAAGGAGAAGGGGGGGTGGGGCTGCTGGGGGGGTTGCTGTTCTTGGGCAGAGCCTCCAGGGACTGTGGAGATCCTGAGAGGAGGCCTCAGAGCTTTCTTGGCAGCTTTCTTGGGCTTTCTCAGAGCTTTCTCAGAGCTTTCTTGGGCAGAGCTTCTGCAGGTGTCTTGCCATGGTCAGTTTCTTTGCTGTTTTATGGCCCTCTGCAGGACTGTCCATGGTCATTTCTCAGCCACCTTTTGGTTTCAGTTTCTTGTTAGGTCTTGGGGGTGTCTGGCCACACAGATGTTATCTTATTACCTCAGTCCATCATACCTGTGTTTATCATTTTGAGGGTTCAGCAGTTTCACTGTAGGCTGAGTCACTTGTCATAAGTGACTCCATTTTGAAATATTTAGGATCACAAAACTCTTTACGGCGGGGGGGCCCAACAAGAGTCTGGATTCAACAATCCCAGAGTCTGGGCTTTTGCCTTGTGGCATAATAAAAAATTTTATTTTTAAATAAATTTATGCCTTGTAGCATAATAAAAGTTTATTTATGACTTCTGTGGCATAATAAAATATGTATTTTGGTCTTTGACTCCAGTTCCAGACACAGAGGTCCTAAGACCCTTGGAATTTCCTGAGTGATAGGATATCTTGTTATTCAAAAGGAGTCTCTGTCAAATAAACCTGAGTTTATGCTAAAGAAGGGGCTCTTTGTTAAGGAGGGGGAGCTGGATAACTTCAGGATGGGGACTGATCATCATTATTTAATCAATAATATCTACATCATGAAGCCTTCATAGAAACCCCTACATGATGGGGTTGGGAGAGCTTTGGGGTGGGTGAACACAGATGTGGTGGGAGACTGGCCTGGCTGGAGAGGTCATGGGGGCAAAGATTCTCTGCGTGACCACATTTTAGTCAGGTTCCCAAACCTCTTCCTAGGCACATCTGTACTTCCTTGTAAAATCTAATTTTAGCAAAGGACCCTGTCAAGTCAGTTTAGCAGGAACTTCCCACCCTCGATATCTGACCGGGTTCATCCTCACTGTTCTCCAGGTGATGTCTGATCACCCTAGCCTGTTTTCGGCAAGAATCCTGTTAGTGTGGTTTAGCCAGAATCCCTCTTGCCCCTGAGGTTTCCTCTTCATAATTTTCCATCCACTGACCTATATGCTTCTCCTTGCCTATAAATTCCCACTTGCCCGTGCTGTGTTCAAGTTTAAGCCTCATCTCTCTCTCTCCTGCTGCAAAATCCCAGTGCAGTGGGTATCAAGCTTGTATCATTAGATAATTTTTTCTTTAACAACGGAAGCCCTGCACAATCATTGCCCCCCCATTAGTTTCTTATTAGTTTCTTCCATGTTGCCGTTCCTGAGTTGTATCCTTTATAATAAACTGACAATCATAAGTAAAGCAGTTTTCTAAATTTTGGAAGTTGTTCTAGGGAATTATCAAATTTAAAGAGGCTTCAGGGGGTCTCCACCATTTGTACTCAGCCACGTAGAAATGTGAGTAGCCAAGGAACTCCATTTGTTGCTGAGCCTGGAGCCTGTACCTGTGGAGGATGAGCCTAACTCTGGATAGTCAGCATCGGAATTGAGTTGGATTGTTGAACACGCAGTCAGTCAGTGTTGGAGAATTGCAGGACTGATTGATGTGGACAAATGACATGTATTTGGTTGCTATCAGAAGAAACTATACATGCCTGCTTCTGTTACTCAAAAAAAAACTGGGGATCATTCATCTGGTAACAAACAACTTTTCATGAGAACACAGGTGTTGATCAATAGGAGTTTTATTACTTGGCACAAGTAAGGAGGACACTGGGAGGATTCTCCAAAGCAGTCTTCCCTAGGAAAAGTGACAGGAGGTGTCGCAGGACGAGTCACAGACAAAACTCTTCAGACACCGAAATAAAGAAGGAAGGGGTTTATTCGGCTGGGGGCATCGGCAAGACTTCTGTCTCAAGAGCCGAGCTCCCCGAGTGAGCAATTCCTGTCCCTTTCAAGGGCTCACAGCTCTAAGGGGTGCATGTGAGAGGGTCGTGATTGATTGAGCAAGCAGGGGGTATGTGACTGGGGGCTGCACGCACCGATAATTAGACCGGAACAAAATAAGATAGGGATTTTCACAGTGCATTTCTATACAATGTCTGTAATCTATAGATAACAGAACCGATTAGGCCAGGGGTCGATCTTTAACTACCAGGCCCAGGGAGCGGTGCCGGGCTGTCTGCCTGTGGATTTCACTTCTGCCTTTTAGTTTTTATTTCTTCTTTTTTTGGAGGCAGAAATTGGGCATAAGACAATATGGGGGGTGGTCTCCTCCCTTAGAGGGTTTCATGGGTGATGGAGAGGGGAGAGGGTTCATCAGCACATACAGAGGAGGGGGTCGCAGTTGCATAGATGCAGGGAGTCATCATGCCAACACGTAGGTTGCATGTTATGGTAATGAAGCTGTAGCTCCTCCGGGGTGGAGACTTCAGCAGGGTAATGAGGAAAGTTCACTCAGGTTCATCTGTAAGTTGCTGGGATCCATTAGGAGCTGGTTTTAACCAACCACATGACTGCATTCCATGCAAGGTTTAGGAAGAAACAGGCTGCAGGACGGTAGGCTGTAAAAGGCTGATGGCTCCGTTGATTAAATTCCTATAATCCCTGGAAACCCTTCCTGTCTGCTTACACTTCCAGTTCATCACAGCTTGTGCTGAGGTTGAAACAGCTTGTGGTAGATAGTGTCAGGTTTTAGCTTAGAGTCAGTTCCAGGCAGTTGGGGTCTGTGAATTCAGGATTCCAAAACAGCCAGTGGCCTTTCTTCAGCAGCACCAAAGCTTAGATGGGGCAGGAGTGACGGCTGTATTCCGAGTGACAAGCAAGGCTTTCTGAAGCCTGTTCTGCTGTGTCAGACTTGGAGTCCAAACTGACCCACATCAGGTTTGATGATCTGCTCCTAAGGATCAGACATCTAATCCCACCAGAGCTCATTAGCAACCTCAAACCTTCTTTGAAAAATTCTGGAAGCATATCTCTATCTGGAGACTGCCTCTCTTTCTCTATTGCCTCTTTTTTTCCTAGAGGCTCCAATAGGTAACAATAATAGCAGAAATAATCAGTTATGAAGACAGATTTGTTTTTAATACTCAAAGAATCTAAATTCCAACCAGCCCACTGACAGCAAAAATCTAGGAAGTTGTGCCTCACCATCAACACTTTCTTCTTGTAGCTTTCCCCGGTTGGGATGATCCTTCTAGCATTTATGAAATTACAAGCATATGATATTTTACATTAATTTATATTGTATAGCTAGATGCAATAGCTGCTGCAACCAAGAAAATATTTGAGACAGCGCTCAATAAAACATTTAGAGATTTATTTAGCTAAGGTTAAGGACACATCCAGGAAAAAAGGAACAGAAGGTTTGTGCTTTTTCCAAAGTGCGTCTGGGGACATCATTATTGAAAGGGAAAAGTGTGGGCATTAGGGGAAAGAGAAGAGGGAGAAAAAGGGAGGGTAGGTAAGAGGCAAGTGGTTGCATTCCTTTGAGTCTTTGATCAGCATTCACTGAATCTGCATTTTACATGTGAAACGAGGGGGTAGAGGAATAGTTAATGATGCATTCATTTCGTGCTTAGTGAATCTGCATTTTTATATAAGCAGTCAAATATGCCTTTGTCTCAGGTGGGATGATGTCTCAGGACGGATGACTTATAGTTCTGTCCTTTGTCCCATACCTGTGATGACAAGCTGTCAATTTACATCATCGGAGTGTCATTCAGCAGAACCGTTTTAGGGTGAAGATCTTGGGGCTCACAAAGAATTCTCTTGTGAGCAAATGGTGAGGGAGTTATATAGCTTTTAATTTTTGTAGCTATCTATTTAGGAACAAAATGGGAGGCAAACCCAGTTCCTAGCTTGAATTTTCCCTTTGGCTTAGTGAGTTTGGGTTCCGAGATTTTGTTTTCCTACCCTGCAGCAAAATACAAAGCCATTTAGAAATATATTTTTTTCATTGCAAATTTATTTGAAGCCATGGCAGCATTCAATATTTAGATGTTGGGAAAGACTCTGGCTGGAATTTGAGACAAGGAAACGTTCCTCCTCCACTAACTTACTATAGTAGTGAGGTAGGAGGCTGGCAAGACTTGCTTTCTGTTTGCAGCCCTGTTGATCTGTTGATCGGAGCAGGATGTGGTCAGAACAGTATGCAGTGAAGAAGCCAGCCAAAACTAGCAGATGGTGATAGAAGTGACCTCTATTTGTCCTCACTGCTCATTAGCATAAGACACTCCCACCAGTGCCATGACAATTTACAAATGCCATTGCAACAGGCCATGGTAATGGCCTGGAAGTTACCTTAGATGGTTCTGGAAACTCTCCACCCTTTTCCAGAAAGTTCTGAATAACGCATCTCTTAATTAGCTTGTAATTAAAAGTGAGTATAAATACAGCTGCCAACAGCCCATATGCTGCCAACTCAGCCCACTGTCTATGGGTAAGTCCTGCTCTGCGAGGAGCAGTACTGGTTCAAAAAAGTTGCCCTCTCTCACCACAGGCTCACCCTTGAAACGTGGGACACAGATTTGGCGTGGGACACGGATCCAAATCAGTTCAAATTGGGCCCACTGCCTGTCTTACAAGACCCATGAATACAGCTATTCTCATTTATTTTTGTATTGTCTGTGGCTGCTTTTGTGCCACAGTGGCAGATTGTGTGGTCTCCTGGCAGGTGAGGCCTAATATATTTATTACTTGGGTCTCTGCTGACCCCGTGGGCTACAGGTTTATCAATTTTATTGATCTTCTCAAAGAACCAGCTTTAGGTTGATTGATTTTTTCTTTTTCTACTTTATTTATTAGTTCTTTTATCTTTATTACATTTTCTTTCTTTGCTTGTTTTGGTTTTCATATGCTTTCTCCCCCTTCTGAGTTTCTTGACCATGATTAGGGACCGTGATTAGGGAACAAATAGCGTATTTCATTTGAAAAATGGAAACCAAAAAAGAGAAGCAAGTGGAAAATGTAAAACTGAAAAACATAAATCTTAAATGAAAAGTTTACTGGATAATATTAAAAGCAGATTAAACACTCCAGAGGAAAAGTTAAGTGATCTTGAAGAGAAGACAATACAAATCTAGAACCTGAAGCACAGACAGATTAAATGAAGAAAAAGGAGAGCACAGTCTCAGGGATTTGTGAGACAATGTCAAGTGGTCCAATGTATGCGTGACTGGATCTCCAGAAGGAGAGGAGAAAGAAACTGGTACGGAAAAAGCCTAACAAAGCAGTAAGGCGGGCATGGTGCTTACACCTGTAATCCCAGTATTTTCTGGAGGTTGTTATTAGATTTTTTTTTTTTTTTTTTTGACATGGTGTCTTGCTCTGTCGCCAGGCTGGAGTGCAGTAGTATGATCTCGGCTCGCTGCAGTCTCTGCTTCCCGGGTTCAAGCGATTCTCCTGCCCCAGCCTCACAAGTAGCTGGGACTACAGGCGTGAACCACCATGCTCAGCTAATTTTTGTATGTTTAGTAGAGACAGGGTTTCACCACGTTGGCCAGGATGGTCTTGATCTCTTGACCTCGTGATCTGCCCACCTTGGCCTCCCAAAGTGTTGGGATTACTGGAGTGAGCCACCGAGCCTGGCCCAGATAATAGAGGGCTATATTGAAGGCTGACACCTCCCTGCCTCTAATGCTTCTTCTTCTTGGGACAGAAAGAGTTGCCCAGGATTCTCACTGGAAGACCCCTTGCTTTTTCTTTTCTTTTCTTTTTTTTTTTTTTGAGACGGAGTCTCGCTCTGTCACCCGGGCTGGAGTACAGTGGCCGGATCTCAGCTCACTGCAAGCTCCGCCTCCCGGGTTTACGCCATTCTCCTGCCTCAGCCTCCGAGTAGCTGGGACTACAGGTGCCGCCACCTCGCCCGGCTAGTTTTTCTTTTTGTATTTTTTAGTAGAGACGGGGTTTCACGGTGTTAGCCAGGATGGTCTCGATCTCCTGACCTCGTGATCCGCCCGTCTCGGCCTCCCAAAGTGCTGGGATTACAGGCTTGAGCCACCGCGCCCGGCCGAGACCTTGCTTTTTCAAGCAGGGACAGAAATTCAGGGCTGCCTTCCTACGTTGGGTGTTTCCAAAGTGGCTCTCTGCACTCCTGATTCCAGCTATTGAGGAGAGTCATTATTATTCTGTCCTTTTAGAGGAAATCATTACACTTTCTGTTTAGAGAAATGTTTCCTTTTTTGAACAGTGGTCATTCTGAGCAGTGTCAGCATTTCCTTCTGTTTTTGAAAGTAAAATTTTCCACGTCTGTGTGAAAGCTGATCCACAAGCAGCAGACAACCAGGCTCCGCCTTGGCTTCCAAATGGCTTCAGTAAGTCCCCGGAACTTTGCATTACTGACTCTACAGCAGGTGGGTAGCTCCCTCTGTAACGGCTTCAGCCTGGATTCCTGGCTTTGGGCGCACAGCTGCAGAGCTTGTCTTTAGAAGTGTTAACCCAAAATACCTGAGATAGGTCTCAGTCAATTTAGAAAGTTTATTTTGCTAAGGTTAAGGATGCACCGGTGACACAGCCTCAGGAGGTCCTGACAACACGTGCCCAAGGTCTCAGCGTACAGTTGGCTCTTATACATTTTAGGGAGACATGAGACATCGATCAGTATATGTAAGATTGTTCCCAAACAGAACGAGGTCTGGCTGTTTGTTCTCGTGGTCCAGTAATGAGATGCAGACAGGCTGGGAAAGAAGGGAATTTATCTCTGCAACCAGTTACAGGGAGGTCAGAGTAACTCACCAGACCAACTCCAAATTACAAGTTTTTTCCAAGTGCTTATATACATTCATGTACCTACAAGCCAAAAGCCAGTGTTTCACTCTATCTAATCTTTAACTACAATCCGGGGTCTAGACAGTTACTTTAGAGTCTTGGAAAAATTACTTAATCTAACATGGGTCCTAGTACAAGGTATGCAAGAACATCTCCATTTTTTTTTTACTTTTATTTTTTGACATGGGTCACTTACTTTAATAACAATATATATATATATACCATAGTATCACCAGTATCACCATGGAATGTAAATTCAGATTAGACAAGAGAATTTCACAAGTGTAACAGCATTCGGTAGTTTATAAAAGTTTGGTTATGCTGTGTGGCCAAACCAGCTTGCTCATAAGTTATTAATTGATTCCATTATAGGTAATTTGTTTAGTGTTTACAATTCTTTTTTTTTTTTTTTTGAGGCGGAGTCTCGCTCTGTCACCCGGNAGGCAGAGGTTGCAGTGAGCTGAGATTGCGCCACTGCACTCCAGCCTGGTGACAGAGCGAAACTCTCTTAAAAAAAAAAAAAAAAAGTGTTCATCTACCTTTGCATGAGTGTTTAAAATATATATTTCTATTTCAAGATGACATTTAAAATTTATTCTAATATAACAGCAGCAAAAATATAATTCACAATTACAAAAGAATTAGAATCCACAAGTTATTCTCATGTTTACAATTGTGATTCTTGAATAAATACCACTACTATGCAGCTCTATTGTAAGCTTTCTAGATTTGGTTTAAATACACACACATAGATACATCAGTTGTGGGAAGCTTTAGAATTTATATGTCATGCACTTTTTGGACAGAGTTCTAAAAGAGCCAGCCAGTCCACAAGACGGGCAGAAAAAAGTTAACTGGGGCAAATAGAACTCTTAGATAACATCCAAAACATGTGAGATCCTGCAGCAAACTGGGAGGACTTCAGGGTTGGCCTGCTATCTCCTTTAGAACTAAGTTCATCTTCACAATTGAAGAAGATGGACATTTCAACACAATCTAGTGCATTTAGGTGACATATTTCTTTTATGCTAACTTGATTTCCTTGAATGACCTAGTTAGTAAACTAGTCACTAGTAATTTGGTCACCAGGCAAATCAAGCCTGCAAGAAAGGAAGCCAATATTCAAAATGCTGTGTTACCATCTAAACCCACTCAAATAGTTCATTTTCCACAATAACACATAACTTCAATAATGAGACGTCTAACTAAAGCAAGCTCCTCCAACAAGACCAAGACAGCATCTCTTCTTCTAAGGCTTAGGTTTTGCCCAGAATTCCTGACACACGGAACAGCCCTTACCAACAGTCGTTGCTCCTACAACAAAGCCTTGGGCGGCCACACACATGTGGATCAGATGAAGGGACATTTGAGTGTTTCCCCTGCTCTTCAATGTGTGTAATCCATATGTAACAAGTGCTGCACAACCTGCTATTCCAACGGGTACGAATAGTGCCTCTTTAGCTTTTCGAATAAGTTTGGATCCCTGATCTTCATCATATGAAGAAAGAGAAACATCTGTGTCTGTTGACATAGCGACCGCTTGAGGAATCTCCCTAGAGCAGAAAACCTCTCACGTGTCAACCAGCTTCTGATCCCCGCCTGAGGACTTTCATTATTTTAATTAAACCCTAAGATCTGAGAAAGCCCAGGCGGGATCTTGATAAACTTGTTTTGCTTTCTAGCATTTGTACTAAGGCACTAGCTTCTCTGGTTCCTTAATATTTAACTTATACACTCCTCAGAGTTATAGCAAGGTGTTGGTGAAGGCTGAGTGTGCTGGTTGCTAATGGACACCTGGCCTGCCACAGTCCCCACTGTCGATTTGTACATGATTTCTATCATGTTAGTTACTTTTCCAAGCACTGATTTGTTACGAGATTAGTACAAGAGTACAAACTATGACATGGTGAACTAAGACAAAGTGGGCGATGCATTCTTTCTGGCTACTGCCTGCTGGAGAGGGTCTTCATCGGGGGCACTGGAGTGGAAGATATCTATTTGGCGTTGGTAATGTACCCGACTTAGGAAACTCAAAGGCAGTGCCTGTTGCAACATAATCTTATGAGATTGAGGAATGTTTTGGAACAGCATATGACAACAATATAGGCCATAACATAGTGTTATGCCTATGCCCAGGAGGGTGGTTAGGACAACAAGAATTTCTGCCATCAGGAAGGTCCTCCACCAAACCAAGAGGCTATCACTTCGTTGAGGGACAGTGCAGGGTTAGATATGGCCTCAGTCTGTTGGTGCATATCCTTCAAAGCTAAAGAAATGTTTCCCGAGTTATTGGGAATATACATACAATATTCAGTTTTAACTGCAGCTCAAGGAGGAACCTGACATTGCATCATTTAAAGTTTTTTTAATAGGCCATTCTGAATTTTTTTTTTTTTTTTTTTTTTTTTTTAGTTATTCTGGTCATTTGCAATCCTGTCCATTGATTGTTTAAGATTTTCTATAAAGAAACCCAAATTTTCCTTGTTTAGGGGAGGCTCACCAAAGCAGTCACATAGGGCTAGAGAGGAGTAATAGACCACAGATCCAGCAAGAGTCTTGCTGTAAGATATCTGCATAATCTTGTGTCCATGAAAGAAAAAGTTTAGAAACATATTGTAAAAGAATAGCTTGTCATCTTTTGAATGGAAATCAGGCCTTCTAGGGGTTCTGTCTCCCATCTTGTGGCCTGGGTGGCCTTTGTCATGGATGTTTCATCTGGTAGGACACTTTCACCTGTGTGTGGTGGCTCCATGGCGTGATGCCCACCAGTTTCAGTGCCAAATTGGTGGCCAGGAGCACACCTTAGGCCCTTTTCCATTTCTCCTGTGGGTGTTGAGTTGAGCCTGTTTCCCTCCATTCTTTAGCAATATATGATCACTGGGCTGGAAGGAGTGGCATCGTTCTGCCAAGTTCACAATGCTCCTGTCGGAAGCAAGCTTATGCAAACGTTAAGAATTTGTCCTGGTTGGGCGCAGTGGCTCACGCCTATAATGCCAGCACTTTGAGAGGCTGAGGCAGGCGGATCATCTGAGGTTGGGAGTCCGAGTCCAGCCTGACTAACATGGAGAAACCCTGTCTCTACTAAAAATACAAAATTATCTGGATGTGGTGGTGCACGCCTGTAATCCCAGCTACTCAGGAAGGCTGAGGCAGGAGAATCACTTGAACCCAGGAGGTGGAGATTATGGTGAGCCGAGATCACGCCCCTGCTCTCTAGCCTGGGCAACAAGAGCGAAACTCTGTCTCAAAAAAAAACAAAAAAAAATATTTGTTTCAAGTATTTACCATAGTGTTTAATAGTTGACTTTCTATTAAGGGGTGCCCTAGTAATCTGAGGTGAATTAGCAGCAAAGGGTCTCTGTATTAGTTAGGGTTCTCCAGAGGGACAGAAATAATAGGATATATGTGTACATGAAAGGGAGTGTATTAAGGAGAATTGATCACACAATCACAAGGTGGAGCCCACGATAGTCCATCTGCAAACGGAGGAGCAAGGAAGGCGGTAGTGGCTCAGTCCAAGTCCCAAAGTCTCAAAAGTAGGGAAGTCGACAGTGTAGACTTTAGTTTGTGGCTGAAGGCCTGAGAGCCCCCTAGCAAACCACTTTGGTATAATTTCATACCACCGTATTTTTTTCTCTCTCTTTTTTTTCATACCACTGTATTTTTACATAAACAATAGGGCAGAGGAAGAAATCAAATATGCATTTGTCTCATGTGAGCCTCAGAGGGATGACTGACCTTGAGATGAGTTCTGTCCTTTGTCCACAAGGAATTTCCTTGTGGGCAGACTGTGAGGGAGGTATGTAGCTTCTTTGCAGCTATTATTTAGGAATAGAATGGGAGGCGGGGTTGCCTGACATACTTCCCAGCTTGACTTTTCCCTTTGGCTTCATGATTTTGGGGTCCCAAGATTTATTTTCCTTTCACAGAAGGCTTTCACGGAAAACCATTTGTCTTTTGAAAGTCCATCTGTCTTGCTGGACAGTGAGGCCTCTGGGCAGAGTTCACCTCCTCTGTGTATCTGGCACAGTGTGGGGAGCCCGGGATCCCCATGTAGTAGAGAGTTGTGGGGTGCCAGGGGCTGAGTCTACCTTAGCCAGAGGAGAAGCCAGAGAGTGGGCAGGTGGGGGACCCTGGGTCGTGGGAAACGAGCAAATCCCAACATCGTCTGCTTCTGCTGCAACAGGGCCTAAGTCCCTTCTCAACCCCAAACAATGCTTTCTCTCTCCTCGTTCCTCTGTGGCATCGTCCTGCCTTATAAGGTGCATTCTAATCTCAGCAGCAGCGTTCTGAATACTGAAATCTTTCCTCCCATCAGCCCAGATGTACCGATTGGCAGAAGCTCCAGGGAGAGCAGGCTGAGCTCAATGGTGTGTGACTGAAAAGGAACAGCAGGGCTCAGGCTCTTAAATCTAGAAAGAAAACAATTCCGGAATGAATCCTGCAGATTCCAGAGGGCAAAGTGAACCCTGAATATCTGAGACAGTTCTCAGTTAATTTAGAAAGTTTATTTTGCCAAAGTTGGGGACACGTGCCCATGACACAGCCTCAGGAGGTCCTGATGACAGGTACCTAAGGGGAGGTTGGGGCACAGCTTGGTTTTATACATTCTAGGGAGACATGAGACATCAATCAATATATGTAAGATGTACATTGGTTCCATCCAGAAAGGCAGGACAACCCCAAAGCAGGGAGGGGGCTTCCAGCTCACAGGTAGGTGAGAAACCAATGGTTACATTCTTTTGAGTTTCTGATTAGCCTTTCCAAAGCAGGCAATCAGATACGCATTTATCTCAGTGAGCAGAGGGATGATTTTGAATAGAATGGGAGACAGTTTTGTCCTAAGCATTTATCAGACTGACTTTTTCCTTTAGTTAGTGATTTGGGGGCCCCAAGATTTATTTTGCTTTCACCACAGTCCACTCCACCAGCACCACCTGATTCTGGGGAAGGACTTTACTGCTGCCACAACAAATCAAGGCTGTTAACAGGGAGCCATTTCCTTATTTAGGCCAAAGCTCATATTTCATTGGCCATCAGCTGCTGCTGCTAGTGCCTTAACTGATTTTAGACATTCAGCAGTACTGTTAAAAGCCTTTCCCTCTTCCCACGTGGAGACCATCTTTGGGTCCTGTGGTTCCCTGACCAATGTGGCTGATGTGGAGGAGGAGCTAGGGAGGAGTCCTGGCTCTGCTCCTCCCCCTTCCCTTTTCCTTGTCTATTTCCTTTGTCCCATTCCATGCCAGGCCTTTCACTGGATCCTGGAGGTGCAGGGATGGAGGGAGGGAGGAAGGAGCACACAGGATCCTGTCTGCGTGGAGCTCACAGCACAGAGGGGCACAGACAGGCACAGGGAATTGAAGCTCAACCCGACCTCTGCAGGGAGCAGCAGAGGCCACGGAGGACCCAGGGCCTGAGAATGGAGTGGTGGGTCAGCTGAGCCAGGCTTGGGCCACCAGGGCCGCCTCTCAGGTGAGAGGGTCTGAGGGAGGGGAAGAGGAAGAGTGGATGTGGGGAGGTGATGGAGGCAGAGAGACCCAGATGTGCAGAGCAGCAGAGGCCAGAGCCAGAGCTGGTTTTTTGTTGCAGTTTTTTGAAAATCCTGAGCCTGGAGATCTGTTTGAGATTTTCCATGTTGGCTAAAAGGATTGGGCCATCTATGTGGGAGATGGTTACATGATCCACCTGGATCCTCCAAGTAAGGACTGTAGAAAATGAAATTTTCAAAGTATTTTGTTAGTGAAATAATGAGAACAAGCTGGTTAACAGGAGAATGAAGGAATGAATAAATGTATCGTCCGAAACAAAACAAAACAAAACAAAACAAAAAACAAAGCTAGAATGAACCTGCTAAGTTAGAAGCAAGTTGCTTTACGTTCTACAGAGGTGTGGTTTTACAGCCTTTGATGTTCTCTTTTCACCAAGCATTTGTGTTGTCGCCACACCCAAATCATTGTCATCCGTATCAGAGTAACACCTTTGTATCTATACATTATCACTTACCCTGAGAGAGTTGTGCAAATGTAGGAATTGATCACAAACATTAAATCAAGGTCATTTAGTCTTGATGACCCTGAGGGGCCTTGCAAGGCAAAACATGAGGCCAGAGGAAGGTCCAACCCTGGGCAGGGGACAGATTAGGACAAGCATTTTCTTCATTTCTGAGTTATAGAGGCTCAGAGAAGGCAGATGATTTACCTAAGGTTCATCAGCGTTGCTCCCATCACCATGGGCCCAGTAGGAGACATGGTTCTATTTTGTGCCTAAATTCCAGGGTGTGGGTAGATTTTCTTAAGAGGATAGACTCTCAGTCCAAACATCAGCTTGACATTAGATACAAATAAATAAAATCATGCTTAAGGTTGTGTACATCAGCTATGGTCCCTCTAAATATATAACGCTCATTATAGAATGGAACTGAGAGTTCCTTGGTGGATAGCTCTTCTGTGCATCTGTGTATGTGCCTAGAACTTTGCTGGGTCATAGGACAGAAGACATTTAACGAAGGGTTCCCTCTGGATCAGCTCAGTGCAGTGGAAGGAGCCTGCCCTTTGTGGCTTGAGAGAAGCAGTTTCACATCCTGGTTCTAGGACTTTTCACAGCATAGAAAAGTCAGATATTGTTCCTCTGGGCCCAATATTGGTTCTTGAAAATGAAGATGATAATATTTTCCTTGAAGGGTAGAATAAAAACCAGCCTTGTAGTGCATCCAAGCACCATAGATAGTAATAAAAATGGATTCCCTTCTGAATTTCACAAGTATATTAAAATCAACAAGTATATTCAGGCGTATTTCTAACATCATTGTGTATAATGGCTAAATATTTTGAACAACCTAAATGCCTAATAGTAGTGGACTGGTTAAATTATGTACACACTTATAATGCAACATGATGACGTTGTCATATGGTATAGCCATTGATAATCACATTTATAACATGTAAAATATTCATGACACATCTTGGTAAACACAAAAAGCAAAGTCTATGATTCTGCCAAACTTCTTGGTGAAGGGGTAACACTAAAAGCTCAGTAACTGGTACTTTTCAACCTTCTGTTTTCTTCTCCTGCCTCTGTGTCCTTACCTTACCTGCCTTTTGTCCACTGTCTGTGATTCCCAGGTAAGTATTTCAAGATTGGTTCCTCCAATCCCTTCATGTTTCTGACTGGCGAGGCCGTGGTGACAAAGGAGCCCCTGGAGCATGTGGCATGGGGCTGCCTCTGCTGGGTCCACAACCGTTTGGACCCCAAGTACAGACCTCGGCCTGTGGGTGAGATAATCAGTTCTGCAGAGGAGATGGTTGGCGACCAGAAGATGCATAAAGTTATTTTTAATAACAGTGAATGCTTTGTCACTGATCTGAAATATGGCCAACCCCTTTGCAAGTTGGTAAGGCCCCCTTTGGGGTGAACTCTTCCTTCTGGAGTTCTTGGGGTGAGATTATGTGTGGAGTTTTTCAAAGATGACCAGTGGAGATTGCACTGTATTTCTCACATTGATATTATAGTATTCATACCATAACATTAATAGCGTTCTTTAAAAAAGATTTTTTTGGGGGGAGGCCGAGGAGGGTGGATCACCTGAGGTCAGGAGTTCAAGACCAGCCTGGCCAACATGGTGAAACCCTGTCTCTACTAAAAATACAAAAATTAGCCGGGCGTGGTGGCGTGTGCTTGTAATCTCACCTACTCAGGAGGCTGAGGCAGGAGAATAGCTGGAACCCGGGAAGTGGAGGCTGCAGTGAGCCAAGATTGTGCCACTGTAGTCCAGTTTGGGTGACAGAGTGAGACTATTTCTCAAAAAAAATAAATAAATAAATAAATAAATAATTTTTTTAAAATACAAAAATTAGCCAGGTGTGGTGGTGGCCACCTGTAATCTCATCTACTTGGGAGGCTGAGGCATGACAATTGCTTGACCCTGGGAGGTGGAGGTTGCAGTGGGCTGAGAGCACGCCACTGCATTCCAGCCTGGGTGACCCAGTGAGACTTTGTCTCAAAAAGAAAAATTTTTTTAAAAAAATTTCCATAAGTTATTGGGGAACAGGTGGTGTTTGGTTACAAGAGTAAGTTCTTTACTGGTGATCTGTGAGATTTTGGTGCACCCATCACCTGAGCAGTCTACACTGCACTCTATTTGTAGTCTTTTATCCCTCACCCACTTCCCACCCTCTCCCCTTGAGTCCCCAAAGCCCATTGTTTCCTTCCTGGATTTTGCATCCAAGCTTAGTTCCTTCTTAGATTTTGCATCTTCATAGCTTAGTTCCCACTTATGAGTAAGAACATATGATGATTGGTTCCCCATTCCTGAGTTACTTCACTTAGAATAATAGTCTCCAACCTCATCTGCATTGCTGTGAATGCCATTAATTCATTCCTTTCTATGGCTGAGTAGTATTTCATCATATGTATATGCCACAGTTTCTTTATCCATTTATTGATTGATGGGCATTTGGGTGGTTCCATGTTTTTGCAATTGCGAATTGTGATGCTATAAACATGCGCGTGCAAGTATCTTTTTCATAAAATGACTTTTTTTCCTCTGAGTAGATACCCAGTAGTGGGATTGTTGGATCAAATGTTAGTTCTACTTTTAGTTCTTTAAGGAAGCTTCACTCTGTTTTCCATAGTGGTTGCACTAGTTTACATTCCCACCAACAGCGTACAAGTGTTCCCTGTTCACTGCATCCATGCCAACACCTACTGTTTTTTTTTTTTTTTATTATGGCCATTCTTGCAGGAGTAAGGTGGTATTACACTGTGGTTTTGATTTGCAGTTCCCTGATCATTAGTGATATTAAGCATTTCTTTTCATAGGTTTATTGGCTGTTTATATATCTTCTTTTGGGAATTGTCTATTCATATCCTTAGCCCACTTTTTGATGGGATTGATTGTTTTTTCCTTGCTGATTTGAGTTTGTTGTAGATTCTGGATATTAGTGTTTTGTCAGATGTATAGATTGTGAAGATTTTCTCCACTCCGTGTGTTGTCTGTTTGCTTTTCTGACTGTTCCTTTTGTCGTGCAAAAGCTCTTGAGTTTAATTAAGTCCCAGCAATTTATCTTTGTTTTTATTGCATTTGCTTTTGGGTTCTTGGTCATGTAATCCTTGCTTAAGCCAATGTCCAGAAGGGCTTTTCCAATGTTATCTTCTAGAATTTTTTTTTTTTTTTTTTTTTGAGACGGAGTCTTACTCTGTCCCAGGCTGGATTGCAGTGGCGCGATCTCGGCTCACCGCAAGCTCCGCCTCCCGGGTTCAAGCCATTCTCCTGCCTCAGCCTCCGGAGTAGCTGGGACTACAGGCGCGCCGCCACCTCGCCCGGCTAGTTTTTTCGTAATTTTTTTATAAGAGACGGGGTTTTCACCCGTTTTAGCCAGGATGGTCTCGATCTCCTGACCTCGTGATCTGCCCCCGTCTCGGCCCCCCAAAGTGCCTGGGATTACAGGCTGGAGCCAACCCCACGCCGCCATCTTCTAGAATTTTTTATAGTTTGTCAGGTCTTAGCTTTAAGTCCTTAATCCATGTTGAAGTTGATTTTTGTAATAAGGTGAGCAGATTGAGGATCCAGTTTCATTTCTCCCTACATTGGGCTAGCCAAGTAATCCTAGCACCACCATTTGTTGAAAAGGGTGTCCTTTCCCCACTTTACATTTTTGTTTGCTTTGTCAAAGATCAGCTGGCTGAAAGTATTTGACTTTATTTCTGGGTTCTCTATTCTGTTTCATTGGTAGCCTATATGCTTATTTTTATACCAGTACCATGCTGTTTTGGTGACTATGGCCTTATAGTATAGTTTGAAACCAGGTAATGTGATGCCCCCCAGATTCGTTCTTTTTGCATAGTCTTGCTTTGGCTATGCAGGCTCTTTTTTGGTTCCATATAAATTTTAGGATTGTTTTTTCTAATTCTGTGAAGTATGATGATAGTATTTTGATGGGAGTTGCATTGAATTTGTAGATTGCTTTTGGCAGTATGGTCATTTTGACAATATTGATTCTACCCATCCATGAGCACAGGATGTGTTTCCATTTGTTTGTGTCATCTGTGATTTCTTCCAGCAGTGTTTTGTAGTTATCCTTGTAGAGGTCTTTCACCTCCTTGGTTAAGTATATTCCTAGTATTTTATTTTATTTTTTTGTAGCTATTGTAAAAGGGATTGAGTTCTTGATTTGATTCTCAGCTTGGTCACTGTTAGTGTGTAGAAGAGTTACTGATTTGTGTCCATTAGTTTTGGATCCAGAAACTTTGCTGAATGCTTTTATCAGCTCTAGGAGCTTTCTAGAGGAGTCTTTAGGACGTACTAGGTAAACAGTCATATCATTAGCAAACAGTGACAGTTTGACTTCCTCTTTACCGATTTGGATGTCCTTTATCTTTTTCTCTTGTCTGATTGCTGTGGCTAGGACTCTCAGCACTGTGTTGAAGAAGAGTGGTGAGAGTAGGCATCCTTGTCTTGCTCCAGTTCTCAGAGGGGATGCTGTCAACTTTTCAGCATTATGTTGGCTGTGGGTTTGTCGTAGATGACTTTTATTACATTGAGATATGTCCCTTGTATGCCGATTTTGCTGAGAGTTTTAATCATATAGGAATGCTGGATTTTGTCGACTGCTTTTTCTGCATCTATTAAAATGATCATATGATTTTTGCTTTTAATTCTGTTTACATGGTATATCACATTTATTAACATGTGTATGTTAAACCATCCCTGCATCCCTGGTGTCAAACCCACTTGTTCATGGTGGATTCTCTTTATGATATGTTGTTGGATTCAGTTAGCTAGTATTTTGTTAAGGATTTTAACATCTATGTTCATGAGGGATATAGGTCTGTAGTTCTCTTTTCTAGTTACATCCTTTCCTGGTTTTGGTATTAGGGTGATACTGGTTTCACAGAATGATTTAGGGAGGGTTCCCTCTTTCTCTATCTTGTGGAATAGTGTCAATAGGATTGGTACCAATTCTTCTTTGAATGTCTGGTAGAATTCTGCTGTGAATCCATTGGTCCTGGACTTTTTTGTTGTTTGTAATTTTTAAATTTTTAAATTACCATTTCAGTCTCACTGTTGTTATTGGTCTATTTAGGGTATCCAGTTCTTCCTGATTTAAGGTAAGAAGGTTGTATCTTTCCAGAAATTTATCCATCTCCTCTAGGTTGTCTAGTTTATGTGCATAAAGGTGTTCATAGTAGCCCTGAATGATCTTTGTATTGCTGTGGTATCAGTTTTAATATCTCCCATTTCTTTTCTAATTGAGCTTATTTGGATTTTTTCTCTTCTTTTCTTGATTAATCTTCCTAATGGTCCATCAATTTTATTTGTCTTTTGAAAGAACCAGCTTTTTATTTCATTTATATTTTGTATTTTTTTTGTTTCAACTTCATTTAGTTCTGCTCTGATCTTGGTTATTTCCTGTCTTCTGCTGGGTTTGGGTGTGGTTTCTTCTTGTTTCTCTAGTTTGTTGAGGTGTGACCTTAGATTGCCTGTTTGTGCTCTTTCAGACTTTTTGATGTCAGTGTTTAGGGCTATAAACTTTCCTCTTAATCATCACCTTTGCTGTATCCCAGAGGTTTTAAGAGGTTGTGTCACTACTGTCCTTCAGTTCAAAGAATTTTAAAATTTTCATTTTGATTTCATTGTTGACCCAGTGATCATTCAGGATCAGGTTATTTAATTTCCATGTATTTGCATGGTTTTGAAGGTTCCTCTTGGAGTTAATTTCCAGTTTTATTCCACTGTGGTCTGAGAGAGTGCTTTATATAATTTCAATTTTCTTAAATTTATTGAGGCTTGTTTTGTGGCCTCTCGTATGGTCTGTCTTGGAGAAAGTTTCATGCACTGTTGAATAGAATGTATATTCTGTGGTTGTTGGGTGGAATGTTCTCTTATATATCTGTTAAGTCCATTTGTTCCAGGGTATAGTTTAAATCCATTGTTTCTTGACTTTCTGTCTTGATGACCTGTCTAGTGCTGTAGGTGGAGTATTGAAGTCCCCTACTATTATTGTGTTGCTGTCTATCTCATTTCTTAGGTCTATTAGTAATTGTTTTACAAATTTGGGAGCTCCAGTGATAGGTGCATACATGTTTAGGATTGCGATATTTTCCTGTTGGATAAGGCCTTTTATATAATGTCCCTCTTTGTCTTTTTTAACTGCTGTTGCTTTGAAGTTTGTTTTGTCTGATATAAGAATAGCTACCTCTGTATCGGAGGAACCAGCCCCCAATATTTCAACATAGGTTATTTCTCTTTTCCCTAAGTGTTGGCCGGTCTGAGAAATAAAGAGAAAGAGTACCTTCAAAACCATGCAAATACATGGAAATTAAATAACCTGATCCTGAATGATCACTGGGTCAACAATGAAATCAAAATGAAAATTTTAAAATTCTTTGAACTGAAGGACAGTAGTGACACAACCTCTTAAAACCTCTGGGATACAGCAAAGGTGATGATTAAGAGGAAAGTTTATAGCCCTAAACACTGACATCAAAAAGTCTGAAAGGGCACAAACAGGCAATCTAAGGTCACACCTCAACAAACTAGAGAAACAAGAAGAAACCACACCCAAACCCAGCAGAAGACAGGAAATAACCAAGATCAGAGCAGAACTAAATGAAGTTGAAACAAAAAAAATACAAAGAGAGAAATTTACAGCTGGGCCTCTGGGGGTGATACCACATATTGGCAGGTTCCATGACGCCCCTTGAGCCGCAAAACCAGCAATTTTTTATTAGGGATTTCAAAAGGGGATGGGGGTATGAACAGGGAGTAAGTCACAAAGATCACATGCTTGAAAGGGCAGGAAAAGATCACAAGGGCAGAGAGGCAGAGCAAGATCACAAGGCCAGGGCGAAATTAGAATTACTGATGAGGTTCCACATCCTGCTGGGCATGTATTGTCATTGATAAACATCTTAACAGGAAACAGGGTTCAAGAGCAGACAATGGGTCTGACTAGAATTCACCAGGCTGGAATTTCCTAATCCTAGCAAGCCTTAGGGCACTGCAGGAGACCAGGGCATATTTCGTCCCTTATCTTCAACCCCATAAGACAGACACTCCCAGAGTGGCCATTTAGAGACCTCCCCATGGGAATGCATTCCTTTCCCAGGGTTATTCCTTGCTGGGAAAAGAATTCAGCAATATTTCTCCTATTCGCCTTCCGCAAGAAGAGAAATATGACTCTGTTCTGCCCAGCCCAGAAGGCAGTCAGACCTTATGGTTATCTCCCTTGTTCTCTGAAAATCTCTGTTATCCTGTTCCTTTTAAGGATGCCCAGATTTCATATTGTTCAAACATACATGTTTTACAAACAATTTGTGTAGTTAACAGGGTCCTGAGGTGACATACATTCTCAGTTTATGAAGATGATGGGATTAAGAGATTAAAGACGCATAGGAAATTATAAGAGTATTGATTGGGGAAGTGATAAATGTCCGTGAAGTCTTCACAATTTATGTTTAGAGATTGCAGTAAAGACAGGTGCAAGAAATTATAAAAGTATTAGTTTGGGGAACTAATAAATGTCCATGAAATCTTCACAAATTATGTTCTTCTGCCGTGGCTTCAGCCAGTCCCTCCATTCAGGGTCCCTGACTTCCTGTAACACTTCTGGCCAGGTGCTGTGGCTCACATCTGTAATCCCAGCACTCTGGGAGGCCGAGGTGGGTGGATCATGAGGTCAAGAGATTGAGACCATCCTGGCCAACATGGTGAAACCCTGTCTCCACTAAAAATACAAAAATTAGCTGGGTGTGGTGTGACGTGCTTGTAGTCCCAGCTGCTTGGGAGGCTGAGGCAGAAGAATCACCTGAACCTGGGAGGCAGGGTTGCAGTGAGCCAAGATTGTGCCAATGCACTCCAGCCTGGTGACAGAGCAAGACTCCGTCTCAAAACAAAACAAAGCAAAACAAAAAAAACAGCTACTCCTGCTCACTTTTGGTGTCCATTTGGATGAAATGTCTTTTTACCCCCTTCACCCTAAGTTTATGTGAGCCCTTATGTTTTAGGTGAGTCCCTTGAAGACAGCAGGTTGGTGAATTCTTATCCATTCTGCAATTCTGTATCTTTTAAGTGGAGCATTTAGGCCATTTACTTTCAGTGTTAGTATTGAGATGTGAGGTATCATTCCAGTTACCATGCTACTTGTCACCTGTATACCTTGTTTTTTTGTTTTTTCTTTTTCTTTTAAATTGTATTTTTGTTTTATGCGTCCTGTGAGATTTAGGCTTTAAAGAGGTTCCATTTCGATGTGTTTTCAGGATTTGTTTCAAGATTTAAAGTTCCTTTTAGCTATTTTTTTTTTTTTTTTTTTTGAGACGGAGTCTCGCTCTGTCGCCTGGGCTGGAGTGCAGTGGACGGTTCTCAGCTCACTGCAAGCTCCGCCTCCTGGGTTTATGCCATTCTCCTGCCTCAGCCTCTGAGTAGCTGGGACTACAGGCGCCCGCCACCTCGCCCGGCTAGTTTTTTGTATTTTTTAGTAGAGACGGGGTTTCACCGTGTTAGCCAGGATGGTCTCGATCTCCTGACCTCATGATCCGCCCGTCTCGGCCTCCCAAAGTGCTGGGATTACAGGCTTGAGCCACCGCGCCCGGCCTAGTTATTCTTGTAGTGGTCGCTTGGTAGTGGTGAATTTTCTCAGCCTTTGTCTGAAAAAGACTGTATTTTCCCTTCATATATGAAGCTTAGTTTTGCTGGATACAAAATTCTTGGCTGATAATTGTTTTGTTTGAGGAGGCTGAAACAAATTGTTTTGTTTGAGGAGGCCCCAGTTCCTTCTAGCTTGTAGAGTTTCTGCTGAGAAATCTGCTTTTAATCTGATAGGTTTCCCTTATAGGTTATCTGGTGCTTTTGCCTCAGAGCTCTTAAGATTCTTTCCTTTGTCTTAACTTTAGATAGCCTGTTGACAATGTGCCTAGGCAATGATGTTTTTGTGATGAATTTCTGTTCTTTGAGCTTCTTGGATTTGGATGTCTAGGTCTCCAGCAAGGCTGGAAAAGTTTTCCTTGATTATTTCCCCAGATATGTTCTCCAAATGTTAGATTTCTCTTCTTCCTCAGGAATGCTGATTATTCTTAGGTTTGGTTGTTTAACATAATCCTAGACTTCTTGGAGGCTTTGTTCATATTTTCTTATTCTCTTTTCTTTGTCTTTGTTGGACTGGGTTAATTGAAAACCTTGTCTTCTAGCTCTGAATTTCTTTCTTCTGCTTATTTGATTCTATTGCTGAGACTTTTCAGAGCATTTTGCATTTCTATAAGTGTGTCCATTGTTTCCTGAAGTTTTGATTGTTTTTTACTTATGCTATCTATTTCACTGAATATTTCTCCCTTCACTTCTTGTATCTTTTTTTTTATTTCTTTAAACTGGGCTTCACCTTTCTCTGGTGCCTCCCTGATTAGCTTAATAACCAACCTTCTGAATTATTTTTCAGGAATAAATCAGGAATTTCTTCTTGGTTTGGATCCATTGCTGGTGAGCTAGTGTGATATTTTGGGGGTGCTAAAGAACCATGTTTTGTCATATTACCAGAGTTGGTTTTCTGGTTCCTTCTCATTTGGGTAGGCTGTGTCAGAGGGAAGGTCTAGAGCTGAAGGCTGTTGTTCAGATTCTTTTGTCCCACAGGATGTTCCCTTGATGTACTACTCTCCCCCTTTTCCTAGGGATGTGGTTTCCTGAGAGCCGAACTGTAGTGATTGTTATCTCTCTTCTGGATCTAGCCACCTAGCAAGTCTACCAGGGTCTGGGCTAGTACTGGGGGTTGTCTGCACAGAGTCCTGTGATGTGAACTGTCTGTAGGTCTCTCAGCCATGGATTACCAGCACCCGTTCTGGTAGAGGCAGCAGGGTGAAATGTACTCTGTGAGGATTCTTAGCTTTGGTGGTTTAATGCACTATTTTTGTGCTGGTTGGCCTCCTGTCAGGAGGTTGCACTTTCCAGAGAGCATCAACTGTGGTAGTATGGAGAGGAACCAGTGGTGGGTGGGGCCCTAGAACTCCCAAGAGTATATGCCCTTTGTCTTCGGTTACCAGGGTGGGTAGGGAAGGTGGCTGGGGGTGTGAGCTTTGTATTGGTTAGTTTTCACTTGAAGAGTGTGTTTATGGGTGAGTTGCATGCCATCTCTAGGAACTGGCTAGCTTTGGGAGGGGCTGACTCTCTAGGGTCAGCAATGCCCCAGATATCAAAAGCATCAGAGTAGAAAATAAAATATATGGTAATACACACCATGGGGCAGCACAAATGTTTCAGGGCCCTGAGGCCCAGTCTAACAAGAAAGCTCAGCAGCCACCATTCTAGTTTTGCCCAGGTTGGGCCAGGTTCTCCAACATAGGTGACATCATGTGCTTATTCAAGTGTGCTGATCTTGCATGCAGGGATATATGCACATTATATATATGTGTATAAATGCAATCATGTGGGTACACCTGAATATACACATAGGCTTTGGAACAGAAACACCAAGAAGAAACTCTGTTCCTACTGTTCCTCACAAGGGACCTCTGAGAGTGACAGCAAAGCTGGTGATCCCATCAGTCATCAGAGTCTCTCATTCCTGGGTAAATATCTGATGCTGCTGGGCAGTGAGCAGTTCTGCAGCTGAGGTGGGGGCTCCCCAAGCCAGGTCTCTGATGCTTCCTAGAAGTTTTCCCACACGCTGTCTGGTTTTTCTGTTGGAGTCATGCCAAAACCCACAACCTGGAGACTTGATTGAGATTTATCACACTCTGTATGAGCACTGGGCCATCTATGTGGGAGATGGTTATGTGGTCCATCTGATCAATTCAGGTAAGAACGAATGATCAGTTTAAACACTAGCTTTGAGTTGAGAAAAGTAAATGAAAGCACAATTCGTTACTGTGCTTATTATCTCTGTTTCCTTTTGAATTTTAGTACCCCAGATTTTCATTCATGAAAGAGTAGAATGTGGACTTCATCTTTTGACAAGCCTATTGTGACCCTTTCCTAAGTTTCCAGAAAGTTCTGTCTTGCCATTGAGTCACCTGCTTGCTACACAGTAGGGTAGAAATTGCCAGGCTTTTGGAGTTGTTTCAAAACTTCACTTCACAACTTTCAGTTCTTGGGCATGTTACTTAACCTTTCTGACACAAGATTGTTCTGTAAAATGGAGATAGGTGTTTTTACTTGGAAGAAATTGTAAGAAAACTGAATGAGAACTACTTCTTTCTGGTAGATACTCAAAAAACTTTAAAACCTGTCTGAGTCAGACACATACCCAAAGATACATAAGAGGTGTTTATAATAATGCCACTGTCTATAGTAGAGAACCAGTTTAAACAATCTAAATACTTAACAGTCAGAGAGTTGTCAAATAAATTAAAGTGCCTCCATGTAGTGGAATACCATGGTCGCCATGAAGTAGTTTCACATTTGTTGCAATGGGAGCATAATCTCAACACACTGTTAAGTATTTAGATTACAAATACTTATCAAATATTTGCACTCATGTTAAATCTAACAAGAACAAAAGAGAAGAGTAGGAAGAGATAGTCACACTCAAAGGTCAATAGTGGAACTTTTTGTTCTTCCTTCTCCCCATCCTTTTCCAACATTGCATCCCTGAGCACTGTAGTACCTTAGAGTGTCTGTCTGTATTTTAGGTGGGTCTTCAAAGGATGTGGTGAAATATGAGCCTCTGGGGGATGCGGTCCAGAATAGCACATACCGGGTCAACAGCTACTTGGACAAGTACAGACCATGGCCTGTCCATGAGATCATTCGCTTGGCAAGGGAGAGAATTGACAAAAAGTTTCACTACAACATTCTTTGTTCAAACTGTGAGCACTTTGCCACTCAGATATGACGAGCGCCACAGCAAGCAGGTAAGCCTCCTTCTGGAGTTGTATTGGCAGAGGGATAGATGAAGCTGTTGGCAAACATCAAGGGAGCCCTCCTGACACCTCTTACATAGATACTCAAGGACCAGACATTTAAATGGCATATCTAATTAATACAGGAGTTATTATTACAGGGGTTATTACTCATTGCTCCACAGCTGGGGACACTGAGACCCAGGGATTCCTGGTAACTTGTCCGTGGTGATCAAAGTGAAGAGGACACTTCAGAAATTGAACCCATTTACTTTTTTTTTTTTTGTGATGGAGTCTCGCTCTGTCGCCCAGGCTGGAGTGCAGTGGTGTGATCTTGGCTTACTGCAAGCTCTGCCTCCTGGGTTCACGCCATTCTCCTGTCTCAGCCTCCCAAGTAGCTGGGACTACAGGTGCCCGCCACCACGCCTGAATAATTTTTAGGATTTTTAGTAGAGATGGGGTTTCACCACGTTAGCCAAGATGGTCTCAATCTCCTGACCTCATGATCTGCCCACCTCAGCCTCCCAAAGTGCTGGGATTACAGGTGTGAGCCACCACGCCTGGCCTGAACCCATCTACTTTGACTCTAGGATCAGTGCTGCATCCACTGAATCCCATGTTTGCTTCGCTTTGAAGAGCATTTTGCAGTGGGGAAATTCTCACGGCTCCTCAGTGCAGTCCAGGTGAGGGATCATGACCCCATACACCAGGAATAACTGGCTCAGGTTCTGGTTCCAGCACTGACCAGCTAGGAGATGTTCCCAAAACCACCTTACTGAGACTTGGTTTCCTCATCCAGAAAATGGGGCAAATGCCTCATGTCTTTTCAGTTCAGAGTAGTCACATGATTTAGCTAAGGCTAAATGTGTTATTCTGGACTACATCCCCCAGAGGCTATTGCTTTGAGGCTGGTTCTTCCACACACTCCTGCCAGCCACGGATGTGCACCAGCATCCTCATTCCCAAATTTGGCAGCATCTCCTCATTCAGCCTTCTGTGCTCTGAGCTGTCTGGATCCCTCCCAAGTTCTGAGCTTCCTATGGCTTGAGAATACCTGAGCTCAAATCACAAATTAGCTTCTATCAGTAAGTGTCTTTGGACAGATTGTTTCCCTATGTGGGCCTCAGTTTCCATGGGTGCAGAATGAGGAGTTGCGTGGGGGACCTGTGTAGGCCTGGCTGGCCCTGACCATATGGGATCCTTTGTTTCTGAGCCCAGCTCTGAAGGCAGCTCGTAAAAGGTCCCATGGGCTGTCAGAATGTGGACTGATCTCAGATCTAGATCAGATTCCTTATCCTCTAGGGGACCTCCAGGGTCAGGGCTGCTGAAGGGATACAGTCAACTTCCTCCTGGGGGAAAGGTCTCTGGGGTGGACAGAAGAATTACTATGTCTTTGTGTGACTTGAGAAAAATAAAGTCTTGGCTTTCTTTTGACTCTGAACAATGCCCTGTTCTACTTTGCAGAGTAAACGTGCAGTGTCTATCATTGTGGCTTGGATAGGAGTGACTTGTATGATTTGAGTAATTCTTGCCCAAAGTTATCACTGCTTGAAGAAGCCATTAAAAATTCCCTAGTTGGAGGCTGCTTCACAGACCAGCTGTTCCTCTGTGTGCCTAATTCTCTCTGTCACTGGCTTTTGGAAGGACCAATTGTAACAAGACTGAACTTCTTGAAGAATCAAATGAAGGAACCTAGTGACCCCTTCATCAGATATTTCCACTACTTGATTATAGATTCATGAATCATTGGAAAGGAAGCAACTATGATTGAGCACTTGTTGAGTACTTCTGACTGCACACCTTTGAAAAAGTCTCCTAAAATCTGAGTTTCCACTGCATTTATATTATGGGGGTAACAAGGACGGTTTCACCGTGTTTTGCTGAGATTAAATGAGATGGTGTAAAATGGCTTGGTACAATCCCTACAATCCCATAGCAGATGCTCAATAAAATTGCTCCTTGCATTTACTTCTGACTTGCTCAATTTTATTCTTGGGGTAGGCTAGGCACTAACATTCTTGGGTAACCTCAGCATCTTGTGCATGAGTCCAATAACCCTGATAGGGTAACAACTTCCACCATCCCTCCAGTACCCTCTTTTGGTCAGCCTTCTTTGTTATAGAAGATGTTCATTTGTAACAAAGAGTGTAGGCTTTGTCCATCTGGGTCTACTACATGAAATAATAGTCACTTCTGTGGGTCAAGCTGCCCTTGGATTTCAGGAAGTCCTCAATATGGCTCCTAGCTAGTTCCTGCATGCTTCAGGCATGACTTCAGAAGTGGCATGGACCCTATGGTCTTTCACTCCAGCATCTTCATCCTGCAGGCTGCCATGCTGCTGCCACTGCCCCCAGTAACCTTCCCCAGAGAGTGGCCTCTCCAGGACAGTCATCCTCTAGTGAGGTCACTATGGCACCATTGTTCTGGCCTTGAGAGGAGAGGTGACACCTCTTACTTTACTCATTATCTCAAAGACATGAAATGCTGGTTCCTTAATCCCCACAGCACAACAAATCCAAGCCTTTATCTAATAATAGGAATTTACTGGAAGCCCAGAGGTACCAGAAAAGATGACCAACCAAGGGAATAACTTAGTCCTGCTACTATAATACTGAATGTGCCTATGCTCAGAATCCCAGGCCCAAGTCAGCTCATATATTCAGAGAGTCCTGCTTGGGCCTGCCTGCCTAGCTCCTGTTCTCCCTGCATGTACAAGGGCCCAGCTCGCCTTACATGATGGCAGTGTTCTCCACCATGGCTGCTTCACCAGGGTCCAGCCCAGTGTTGCTTGGGCACATGGAGAGGAGAAGGACCTTCCCTTTTTCAGGATGACTTATTCTCTAGCCTCGTTCCCAGGGCATGTGAATATCTATTTACTTCATTGGAAACCCTGGATCCTTCCTATGAAAATTCTGTCCACTCTCCATGACTAGGTCAGAGCTCTCAGCTCTGCAAGTCCCTTTTTGTGACACTCATCATATTTACAACTGAATTTTGATTATGTGTTTCTCTGATTCACCTCTATTTTCCCTACAAGAATTGTTATTCCCAGGCTGGGTGCAGTGGCTCATGCCTGTAATCCCTGTACTTTGGGAGGCTGAGGTGGGCAGATTACCTGAGGTCAAGAGTTTGAGACTAGCCTGGCCGACATGGTAAAACCCCATCTCTACTAAAAATACAAAAAAAAAAAAAATTAGCTGGGCATGGTGGCGCACACCTGTAATCTGAGCTACTTGGGAGGTTGAGGCAGGAGAATTGTTTGAATCTGGGAGGTGGAGGTTGCAGTGAGCTGAGATCGCGCCACTGCACTCCATCCTGGGCAATAAGAGCGAAACTCTGTCTCAAAAAGAAAAAAAGAAAAAAAGAAAAAAAGACTTGTTATTCCCTGCAACCAGGCACCGTGACTCCCAGAATCTACTATAATGTCTTATGTATAAAGGTATTCCAAAAACATCTAGAAAGGCTGAACAAATATATATATATATATATATA